>NC_056726.1:1970295720-1970595720 GCF_019279795.1 Protopterus annectens
TGTCCAAAGAGGGACTGTCCCTCGCAAAGCAGGACAGATGGTAATCCTACTGCGGATACCAGATTGTTTGGGCCAACACATAGCCATGGTCAGTGCAGGTTTAGAACATTCATTTGTTTCCTAGCTGTGAGACTTATACCTTTGGCACTTTTGTTGTTTGCCTGTTTCTTCTACGAATTACGTTTATTCTATCCTGACATGACCGCTTTAGGCAACTGTTACATACAGTATGGTACATAGTTATTTCCTACAATCACAGGACATTTGGCATTGTATCATTGTTGGTCAGGTCACACCTACACACACATTAATTGTCCCTCACACAGTGGATCAGGGGGTATCCTGTTTACGTCAGTGCCTTCATCACCCTTATACCATGTGCCACTATGCGAATGTGTGCAATATATTCTCTTGCTTATTCGTGTCGGGACACGTGCGTCACGGGCAGGTGTTTGATCCTGGGTGGTAGGTTCTGCATGACCATCTAGGGCTGGACAGTCTTGTGCACTACTACTGCACATTCCAACTTGTGTCCAGATATCTACAGGACTGGACTTCGTGTCTTCATACCCATTCTAATGTTTACACAGGTTACTTATTCCATGAGGGATATTGCAAAAATTGAACAAGACCAAAACAAGACAAATACCGAACATTCTTCTGGCGTTATGAAAATGTGCTGGGGGTTTTACATGCAAGGGATACATAGTTTGCAATCCTGAAACTGCCTAGGGTGACACTACCTACTACGTATATGCGTAGTGGTCGCTATGTGTAGATGTGGCTGCACCAAACCAGTAGGCCAAGTATGGCTGGATTTGGTGGACGTTCAGGTATGGGAGAGGGTTGTGTGCTGTGGAGGGGATGCTGGGTAGTCCATTATGCATCCAGGTGTGTTGCATTTGATATGGCCAGTTCCATCAGGACCAATCTGTGGGTATGTGCCGGTGACATGTCTGTACGTTTGTATCGCACATTTTAATATTCATATGTTTGTGGGATTGTGTTCTACAGTATGGCCTGTCTGGTTGTATTGCAGATGTGCATACATGTTTTTGTGTTTCTTTATGCTTCACCCGCTGCTCCCTCATACACCTCCGGTTCACCTATTCTGCATACAACACAGTGTCGCCTTGGAGGATTATACCATTACCCACCCCCCCACACTCATATTCCTGACACTCCATCCATCACTGCTTTGGTTGATGGCCCATCACACGGTCAAGGTTACACATTGCATACCCTACATATGTCAGGTACCTGTATGGTTGTGTGGACTACCCTGCCATGTGGGACTTTCCACATGCTACACCTCATGCACATAGGTACACGCCCATACTTAACTTTCATGACATGGTTGGTATACCCGGGTAATACCCATTCAACTGTGACACATCCTGACAAGTTCGGCTTGGACCGCTGATGTGCGGATTGTGGCCGACTGTTCTAATCATTGGTAGGATGCCACCTTTTCCAATGTCCAGGATGGGATATATTCCGGACACATATCCGAATGTACTGGACAACATGTACCCACAGTCAACAGTACGGATAATACTGTTCCTTTCAGCCTACATGTTGCCTTATTGTTGTAGCAGTTTATATGCTCCTTCTGTTTTGTTTACATGCTTATTCTATTTCCTGTCACATTTGGTATGTAAAATACGGACATACCTATTGTATGTGACTATTACATGTGTTGTGGGATATAATTCGGTCATACGGTCACTAGATATGTACATTTATCATGTTTTTTATTATGGACACATCTGCCCAGCTGTGTACCCTCCCTCAGAATATGGGTCAGCTGGTGACCCTGGCCATTGGGCTGGACGTACCTTTTGGCAGCGCTCTAACATATGATGCGTTTCACTTCCACTTGGTATAACTATCTACACTGCGTTGGACTACGGGCACATGGTTTTCATTGTCATTTGTTCGCGGGATAGGGACCCGTTATTCCCTACTGTGCATTTGTGTTTGCTTCTTCATTTTGTGTTCGCAGGAACTGTCTTGCATGCTTTGCATACATTTCAGTATCCACGGACACTGACAGATGTGATTACTATTGCTTGCAAATTGTTATATGCAAGCATTTTAGGTTGCACGTCGACAGCTGACACTTCCACGCCTCCGTGCGGCACTTCGACATGCCCTATGCACTCGTGCTCCTTTCCTATGAACGTGGCTGTGGCGGCAGCGCGCCTTCATTAATATGCATTTGGCACTACTGTGCCATCTTCACACCACACGGTCGGCGCAAGCCTAACGCCGGCCTTGCGCCAAGCTTCATGAATCCCGGGGGTGTTTGAAATAGGGAGCTACGTTTTTAAAACTATTGTTTTTAACTAGGATTGATTGTTTAATTGAATAATTAATGGTTGTGAGATTTTTGATAATATAAATATGGTTAGTATGTGTTAGTATTTTATACACTGATGAAGGGTTTGTTTGACCTGAAAGCTCTGTTTTATTAAACACTTGTTCAGTATCAGCGTTGCTTGGTTTGTTTCATACTGCATCCTCATCTGACCCCTCATCTATGTCAGCTGACCTTGGCTGTAGTGCTGGGAGCTGCAGTCTCTGTCCTGGAGCACCCTGCTGCAACTGCCTTCTAAGTACAATGTTATGTAAGATGGCACAGACTGTCAGTATTTTGGCAGAGGTGGTGAGATCATATTGCAGGGCACCTCCAGATGTGTGTAGATGGTGGAGACATAGTTTGAACAGCCCAAAGTATGTTTTGTGATGTTTCTAGTCTGTGTATGTGCAGTGCTGCATTCTTGCACAGTGGGATTGTATGGGTTACTATAGGAGTTATGAGCTGCCAATGTTATAGTGCATATCCTGCATCCTCCACTGGATGGTTTTGTGGGAAGTTGCCCGTTGAAAACCTTAGGTACATGTCACAGCTGTGCCATAGGTGGGAGTCATAGAAACTGCCACGGTGGCCTGCACACACAAATATAGATGATACCTTGTGACTGCAAAATATCCCAACTAACAAATTAAAACAAAAAGTTAAGTCACACTGAAAAAACAATCAGAAATAAAAATAAATGAAAACTCCAGCCAAACTAGAACTTCCAATGAGTGACCTCCCAAACCTCCTATAACAGAGGCACATGGGATATATGCAAATGACCCTTATGAACATCAAGTGTTTCAGCTATATGGCAATTCTGATTGCCCATGACTTTTACATTTGAAGTCATTTTAATGGACAATTTCAGGCCAATAAAGCCAAACCCCACTAGCTATGGATATGCATATTTCGGCCTTGTTATGACCTCGTCATGCAGTCATCCTAATGGTAATGGACATCAGCTGGGTATAACAACCCTGTATTTCTTATGCTTAGTCAAACACTCTGCTTATGCTATGCTGATGAGGTCATAACAAGGCCGAAATATGCAAATCCATAGCTAGTGGGGTTTGGCTTTATTAGCCTGAAATTGTCCATTAAAATGACTTCAAATGTAAAAGTCATGGGCAATCAGAATCGCCATATAGCTGAAACACCTGATAAGGGTCATTTGCATATATCCCATGTGTCTGTTACAGGAGGTTTGGGAGGTCACAAATTGGAAGTTCTAGCTTGGCTGGAGTTTTCATTTAGTTTGTTTTCTAATTTGTTTTTTAATTTGACCTTCTAACTCTTTGTTTTAATTTGTTAAGATAAATAGTAATAAAAATAATCTAAACACCCTAAAGCAGACTGTATACTTGCAGATGCAGGCTAATGCCATAGAAATAAAACAAGTAAAATGTAGTGCTCTTCAAGCTTTCTAATCACCATGATAGAAAGCTAGGCCTTAAACATTCTAAATGCATTTTTGTAATCTAAACAACTTTACTGGCTGAGAGAACAATGTACATATTCTTGGTGGAGATTTTGTGAAGGCTTCCTACAAACTTTATATTATTTTGACCTCTCAGATTTAATCAGTTTCTGATAACACATCCACAGTGTTGTTTAAGAAATATAATTAAATATAGTTTCCTAATACATGTAACATTCAAATAACTCATTTTACAAGGGTGCTTGAATTCCGCAATTGGTGACATAAATGTTTTAGACCTATATATAGATATCTCACATAGGAAATTGGCACATACAAGACCATTTCTCATCCTCATCAGATGACATGACAGAGAACAGTTTATTGGTAATATTCACATATTTTGCTGGAAAAACCATCAGCAACATTTGTATGTGTGCATAACCATGCCAAATAACCAATAAACAATGCAAATAGACTGTCTCAGTATCACATTTGGGACACACTTTAACACAGACAAACTAAAACCGAAATTATCTTTTGAAATACAGAAATGCTTTATTAAATGTTGAAATAAACACATCTCATGATATTCTGCAGAGTGATAAAATCACATGACATTGTCAATTAAAACAGGCACTAAATACGTGAATTAATAAAATAAATTTGGTGTTTTAAAGGACATTTAGAAAGGACTGATTTCAAAGAGAATCTAACATTAAAACATGGTGATCTTTCTGAAATTAGTATTACATTTCTCTTAATAAAATTCAGCCTCATTAGTAAAGCCTTCTTATTTCAATTTAAGTTTACAAGCCCAGTTTGGAAAAAAAAAAGATGTCATCTATTATTAGGGGAAACAATGAAAGATAGATACTGCAAATATTGATTATGAAAATAGTGTTTTTAAATTACTTTTCTTTTCTTTAAATCATGCTTCAAAAAGATAAGTCAAAATATAATGATTATCTTTGCTCAAGTGCTGTCATCATGAAATGCTTGCAACAATTTTCCAAGCAGACCAATGAGTGAGTATCATCAATGGAAAGGAATTGCTTCTGAAGGAATTTAAGCCTGCTATTGATCACTGACATTACTGATAAGGCCAGGTTATACACAACACCTTCACTGTTTACTTATCAGATACTGTAGTCCAAAGGTTTCAAAATAACAGTCAGGCTTTTCACAGATTTCACTTACTGAGTCTGGAACAAATCTTTATATCCTCTTTTCACAGTGCTGTGTTGCTCTATATATGCATAATCTGTCTTTGTGAATTTAGCAGCAATTCTAACTACAATGCAGCAAATTTAATCAGCTGGGATCTTACTAGATCAGCTGGTACAAATGGTAGGCACTGTTTAATGTGCTGCAGCAGATACTTTTAAATTGATACAGATTGAGTGAACAACAGAAACTGAGTTATGCATGTTGTGGTCTTGACCAATGAATTATTTCATCTTCCAATGTAATTGCATGTAAAAAGCATGGTACAGGGATCATGTTACTCATTCTTTCTTTTTACAGTTTTATTAGTCATTCATTTACTGATGCCTGCTTTATCCTACTCATGATTTCAGGGGAGCTGGAGCCTATCTTGATACTCAATGGGTGTGTATTAGAGCAATCCTGAGAAGGATGTCAGTCCATTGCAGGATGTATGTGTGTGCTTACACAGACACACACACACACACACACACACACACACACACACACACACACACACACACACACACACACACACATACACACACACACACACACACATACTACACATGCATATCGACAGTTTAGAAGGACTGCAAATTTGTTTCATTGAGATGTGAAAGGAAGCAAGAAATCCAAACAAAAACCCAAACCAACCTTGAGATAACTTGTGTATTGTTTACCCAAGGCATCCAAACCAGGAATTGAACCAAAGAACCAAACACTGTGAGGCAGCAGTGCTTACTATCATATCACTGTGTTGCTTAGGATGTTACTCTATGCAAACTATTCCTTAAGCTCTTTCACCATTAGCATACAGACTTTGGCCCTGACTATATTACTGTTTATGTGGGTTCAAGTAGAAAGCCTGGTGCTAGTTTTGGAGGTGGAAGTCAGTGTCAAGTGCTGGCTTAGCTATCCTGAAGAAACAGTTTGAAGAGGGCCCACTATGAGACCACTACTTGATGGAAAAGTCAGGAGATGATTCCCTAAAAAAAAGAATTCTAAATATACATTTTAC
Source organism: Protopterus annectens (assembly GCF_019279795.1). Lineage (NCBI taxonomy): Eukaryota > Metazoa > Chordata > Ceratodontiformes > Protopteridae > Protopterus > Protopterus annectens. The sequence goes on from NC_056726.1 coordinate 1,970,301,730, forward strand.
AGGACAAATGACTGGGAAAGCAACTATATGGTGTACATACAAGTCAATAATGAGTATATTTTCTACAGTGATTGAGATATGGGTACAAAAATACTAAATGCAAGGGAGACATTTTCTTGGGCCAAACAATTATGTAAAAAAAAAGTTGTTCTCAAACCTTTTAAGCTATTCTGGTCAGTGTGATCATTTTAATAACAACAACAAAAACATGCAAATGCCACCTGCCCTTAAACCATTAACAGATTTACCCTCTGCTGCATCATTACTGCCACCACTGCTGTATAAAGTAATACAGGTTGTGACAATAAGCTTATTGAACCACGTCGGTCTTTTAACCTATAGACTGGTTAATGGTCTGCATCATTTACCTAAATTCAGCCCTTCAGTGCTTCAAACTTCTCTGAGATTACAACGCTCATTAAATAAGTTGTATTGAGCATTTCATTTTATTTCTCTGGCATTTCCATTAAGGTTTTAAAGTGAGGGTTTGACACAAAGAAAACCAACAGAAGGCCAGTTGGCAACATCTTTGGCATCTTTTGAATGACCTAGAAGAGGGACTTGAGTCCACTTAAGTAGTAATTTTAGTGCCCTCTCTTATTGCTGTTTAACAGGTATTTGACTGCTACTTCTAAGAATATATTTAGTTTGACATGTTCATCTGGTGTCCTTTGGTTTCTAGCAATATCAAATGAAATGTGGGTGGTGTAGAGATAGATAATGCAGAGCTTGGCTCTGTCACTTGAAGAGGGCATGTCACAAATCAAGAGCATGGCCTAAATAAAATACTTCTTATTGAAATGCACCATCAACTTACAAATCCATTGTACTTGTACCTCTAACCTTTGACCAGCGTCCATGCAGTTGTGATAAATGTTAATCTCTTCAGTACTTATACCTCACGATAATGTTTCCAGCAATGACAACTGTCTGAGGATGGCAACGCTCATTTTAAACTCTGACATGCACAAACGTGCACCAAATTAAGGTACTTTGCTGATTTCTTCTATTTAATTTAGTTTTGCAGATATTTCAAACTATGTGGCTGATTTATGACTTTTTTCTGTACAAACTCCATACTATGGCTTTCACACATACTGTTACTTGCTGGGAGAATATGCTGCAAAGCATTTTTCTATTCTTCACCCAAGCCAAAGTTAGCTTCATAATGTTTTTCTTTAAATCCAAGACATGTAAAGACTTGTCTTGTCTACAGAAAATATCTCTTTTGTCCTTCACAGTCTCTATAACACTATCAAATGCTATGCAACAATGGCTGGGTTGACCAGTGTTTCCTCTTTGCTGACCATTTACTGTTCTCTTGGTGGCAATCTCTTCACAGTTCCAAATGCCAAACCTACTTCATATCTAGGCTGCCTACCTCAACCTATAAAGAAACTACTTGTTTTTGTACCCATCCTCATTTGACTCTCCATAACTGCTGATGTCAGTTAATATTAACTTACTTGGTACAAACTGATGATGTATTTTACATGTATGGTTCATTTCTGCCTTTTTATCTGCCTTCTTGTATTAATCACCCTATATTCCTCTACTTATCCCTTTTATCACTGCAGTGGCTCTTATATTCATTTTCTGAGTGCCACCGCAGGTTATACCAGACGTCTCCAGAATTTTTGAATTGCTATTATTATCACTGATGCTATAACAAATGGAAATCCATCAAACGTCAAGACTCTTAATATTTCTTTTTAGATATGTACATCTGTTAAAATAAAAATAAAACCAAGAATCTTCACATTTCTGTTTCACATTCTAGTGATAAAATAAAACCTGCCAATTTGTCAGTTTCTTTAATTCATTGTGTCTTTGTGTCACGCCCAGGTATATCTCTAGTTTCATCCTAAGGATGCCTCAAATCACATAGATTGGCTGTTCATATTTACACTAATAATTCCAAAACTATGCTACATACCAACTATTAACAGACGTCATCTTAAAGCTTATATGATGGTTAACAAAACTATCTAAATACTGGATTCTGTCTAGTACCGCTAAATAGATATTAAATGTTGCATTTAAACTATTTAAGCAATGCCCCACAACTGGATGTGAGTAATGCTAGTCCCTTGGTTGGTGTGGTTTGATCATGACAGTGAAGCCTGAGTGATCAAGCAAAGCAAAACGTGGGTAAATCAGCATTACCCACAGCCAGTTATGGGTTCTTACTATTATCCAGTGACATTAATTAAGAAAGAAATTGTTGTTTATTAAATCTTGTCTTTGTATAATGGCACTGTAGTGCGCCTCCTTGTTGTTCCACACACTTCCACTTTTGCTGATGTACTGTGCATGCATATGGTACTTACTTACTTACCCACGCTTGCACAGGACATCAGTGATGTGGTCAAGAGAAGCAACAGACAAAAGAGAATCTTTGTTGCTCTTTTTTTCTCTTCCTGTCAGTCTTAATACAAGAAACCTGTACAAAGCCCAACATAATGGGGGGAACAAAGGTCCAAAAACAGGAACAGATTTTATTGCTCTTATAAACTTAGACAGTTACTGGAACAAGATATTTTGTGTTAGCATGCATTTTGTGAAGGATATAAAGTCTAAATTTCTGTCAAAACCTGAGCGTTGGCCGGCTAAGAACTAGCTGTATTCAACTGGACATATAAGAGTATTTAAGTACCATTTATCTGCACTTTTTTCAAGTAATACAGCATTTTAATTGATTTATTTGTGTTGCATTGAATATTAACTAAACTGGAAGTTTTAACTTTGTTTTTTCAGTTAGTGCTTGCTAGATTTTATTGCCTGTTAGAATCCTGCATAGACAGTAATTGCAGTCGGGGGTAGTCTCATTCACTGATATCCTGTTACTGCCTATTTAAGTGGTACATTTTGGAATATTTTTTGCTTAAAACCTGAGCTTTGGCCGGCTAAGATCTAGCTGTATTCAACTGGACATATAAGAGAATTTAAGTACCTTTTATCTGCACTTTTTTCAAATAATACAACATTTTAATTGATTTATTTCTGTTGCATTGAATATTAACTGAACTGGAAGTTTTGAGACTGTTTTTTCAGTTAGTTCCTCACCCCACCCTCCCTGGTTTTGTTTTGGTGTTAATCTTGGTGGCTTTGAAACTGCATGCTCCTCTTGTAAATTTGTGTTTGGATACTCCTTCTGGGCCCATCTCATTTGCTCACTCAACTGAGTGCAGTGAGATCATATTCTGATTACAGGCACTCCTACTGTGTACAAAGAGAGCATCTGGGAAAGAAAAAAATAAGCTTGTTTCCTGCCTTTCCTGTAAGTGGTCTAGACTGTTTGTAGGCTTCTGAGTTCCCAAGCCTTTCTGTGTTGGAGGGAAGCCTTCTAGTTTCAGCACTCAAATCTGTTTCTTTGAACTCAGCACTTGTTTAGAACTCGTTGTAAGCACTAAATAAGCTGCAAATTACTACAGCACTCAACTTTCCTCACTTGTCTAGAGGAAAACAGTTTTTAGTACTTAATAAATAAGCACCTATCCAGGCATGTCTAAGGGTCAGCTCCCGCTGATTTCTCCTGCCTACCTGATGAATCTGGGCATCTTGGAGCAAAGCAGCAATTGCCTCATGTACACAGACAACCCTCTCCTCCTACCATCCAACACTACAACCTGTGAGAGATGCACTTATATAGCCAAACTGGAAGCAAAACTCTCTTCACCCAAGACTGGACTAGACAGTCAAGAGGAGAAGGTAAACACTTTCACCACACCACACTCATCACATAGTCCCTCAAAACCTACATCACCAAAACACACACATAGAAACACAAAACACACACCTACATTCACAGAGGCTCTCAATAAAAACCTGCCCAAGCATCAGGGACCTCCAAAGCAGAAACACAAGCAAACTCCACGCCCCCAACCCAACCAAAATGACACATAGCCCACAAACTCAGTGTGCCACTCAACCACAGCCCATAAGGCATAACAATGTACCCAACACTCTAGTCATAGGTGACTCTATAGTCAAACACACTGATATTCCACTCACCAGGCTAAACAAGGAGAAAGTTACTGTCAGTTGCCTGTCAGGTGCCAGGATCCGCCACATAACGCACGCACTCAGGTCACTTCACAACAAGTACAAATATGACACTGTCATTGTCCATGTTGGTGTGAATGACCTGAGATGTACCTCCCTGGACTACATGAAAAGAAACATGGAGGAGCTCTCCGATCTTGTAGCCCAGGCAGGTATGACCCTAGCTCTGAGTAGCATCCTGCCATCACCCAGAATGATACACAGTACAAGGACAAAATGATTGACTTCAACAATTGGTTAAGCTTCTGGTGTCATTCTAAGGGGGATCCAGTATTTGTCTGCCTGGGACGACATGATTGACAGACCACAATGCTTTGCCAGATATGGCCTGCACCTGTTGCCCTTGGGATTCCGGATACTGAGAAAGGCTCTTGCCACCCCTATAGTGCCTTTTTTAGAGAAGGTTCAAATGACAAATTCACCACCGTAACAGGTGCAAGCAAGCAAAATCTGAGGGTAATGCTACTCAATGCTAGAAGTCTAAACCTCAAAATGCACTCACTCAAGGCACTCCTTAAAATGGAGAACATCAACATCTGTGCAGTGACAGGGACCTGGTTCAAAGCTCCAGAGAGCACCCCTGCATTACCAGGCTATAATTCATACCACACCTTTCGGCCACCTAACCCGGAATGAAGCACTAAAGGTGGAAGCGTGTCCATATTCATTAAGGATATCCACACCTCCAGGCTAGTTGCACAGCATAATGCATCCAAGATTATCCAAGTGCAACTAATTCTGGGCAAGACCACAATCCAAATTGTAGCTTGCTACAGACCCCCCACCATGCCCCAGGATTCACACTCCTCATTTCTTGATACACTGGAAAGTATTAGGGTACAACCCAATACCCTAATAATGGGTGATTTCAACTACCCCACCATTCACTGGGAAAACTACTCATGTACCAACTCTTTTGCTCAACGTTTTCTGGAATTCATAAATTCCAATGCCTTGGATCAACTTATTCACACCCCCACCAGAAGCAGCAATATCCTAGACCTGGTCATTAACAACATGGGCAACCAGTGTTCCACACCAGAGGTCAATTCCTCATTGGTCAGATCTGACCACAAGCTAATCACCCTAGACATCCACATCCCACCTCACCCCCAATTAGGGAAACCACCGTATAAAACTTCTCCAAAGCCAACTTCACACTTCTTAAGACAGAAGTGGCAAACTTCATGACACCCATGCAGATGGAAAATAGAGGTACGACTGCTGAATCCTACACAAATGCACTTTATAAGCACTTACACGAGTGCATGGATCATGCTATCCCTAATAGAACCAAGATGCTATCCTCCAAAAAAAGGAAGCCAATATGATGGTCCTCTGCCATAAACAAACTTTACAACAGAAGAAAGAAACTGTTGCAAAAAAGAGTAAAATCCCATGACTGGAGGAACTCCCTGGTCAACCTCAGTAAGAAGCTGAGATCCCTCATAAAATCCTCCAAAGCTAGTTACGAAAACAAAATTGCCACTGGATCTAAAGACAACCACAAAGCATTCTATAGCTATGTCAAGAATCTCAATGGCAACACTCAGATCTGCTCTGAGTTACAGCACAATGGCACTAAATATACAGAACCAACTGATATTGTCAACATCCTGGCAGATAGGTTCAATGCTAACTTTACCCCCCTGTCACCCCCTAGAGGGCCCATCTCTACACTGGAAGAATGCAAAGTTCCTGTAATCACTGCTGCACAGTTAAAAATTACACTGTCCAAAGCCAAGAACACAGCATCCATGGCACCTGACAATATCCTAGGCTGCGTTCTACATGAACTACAGAATGAACTGACACCCTACCTAAGTACCATGTTCAGTCATAGCCTCACCTCAGGCTTTGTGCCCACTGAATGGTGCACCGCGATGGTTATCCCACTCCATAAAGGGGGGCAATGACGGACCCTGGGAACTACTGCCACATTAGCCTGACGAGCCTGGTCTGCAAGGCCATGGAACATATCATCATGGAACTCATAAACAAAGACATTGGTAATCTCCAAACTCTGGACCCTACCCAGTTTGGGTTTGTAAAAGGCCAATCATGTCTCCTAAACCTGATTGACTTCTTTGAAGCAGTCACCAAAGCCATAGATGAGGGTAAGGTGGTTCACACAGCTTATCTAGATCTCGCCAAGACTTTCGACACCATCCCCCACGCTGGAATTACAGATAAGCTCACTAAACTAGGTATAAAGCCCTATGTCACAAGATGGGTTGCCAATTGGCTCATGGACAGAACCCACACTGTGAAAGTAGCAGACTCCAAATCTGACTTCAGACCAGTGACAAGTAGAGTACCACAGGGTTCAGTCCTGGGTCCTCTCCTGTTTGGTATCTACTTCTCTGAAGTACAGGCTAACACAGAAGGTCTTTGACTAACAAAGTTGGCAGATAACTGCAAACTAGGAGCCATAATCAAAACTCCTAACAATGTGGACATACTACAAAAGGGCCTCACTGAGACAGATGCCTGGTGTCAAAGCCATGGCCTGAAGCTCAATGCCAAGAAGTGTATTGTCATCCCCTTTGGTAAAAACTCTGTACCCATGAACTACCACATAAGTGGTAGTCTACTTAATGCCGAAAGTGTTTTAAGAGACCTTGGGACACAGGTGGACAGTAATCTCTCCTTTGATAATCACATCGCCACAGTGGTCAGGAAATCCTTCTACGTGGCTCACCTCATCACAAAAGGTTTCTTATCCAGAAAAAAAAGAGGTAATTGTTCCCCTCTACTCATCACTCATTAGACTCATTATAGAGTACAATGCCCCTTTTGGTATGTACCTCACAAGACATCTACAACAGCTAGAAAGGCCACAGAAATACCTCACAAAGAGGATTACTGGCCTCAAACATATGCCCTACGCAGACCGTCTAAAAAAACTTCAGCTTTACTCCGTCGCATATCGCCTACTCAGAGGCGATCTCTGCCTAACATACAAAGCTATGTCAAACCCAGAGCTGTTGGACATGCTCCACTTAAAGAAATCCCAATCCCTCCAAACTACACACTCTAGGGACCTAAACCTTGTCACCTCAATAAACAGAACATGCTGGAGGGATAGATTCCTGTCCCAGAGACTTCCCATACTCTGGAACAGGCTACCTATCTTTGTCAAACAGAGCTCCTCATTAGCACTCTTCAAGAAAAATCTTGATGATTAGATGGGAAGTAGGAAATTCACCCCAGGGATCACTTCTGTGGCTATGCTCAACAGGGGCACAGGAAAATAATTTCTTGGGTGGCGAAAGCCAGGGTACCTTTTTGGCTAGGCTTATATAGGCTCTAGGGCTAATAGCCTAGTACCTGCCTATGAACCTATGAACCTATGAGTGTAGTCCCCAGTGGCCTTTTGTTTTTCTGCTTTAAAATCTACTTTATAATGCATGCTCCACAGCTATAGACACAGCAGTGGCAAAAACCCTGATGCAATAGAAATCACACTAGAAGGGAAGAAGGAAGGCAGGTCTCTATCTTGCTTCTTGGTCTTTTTTTAGAAATGTACAAAACTGCTTTATCAGCCACCATCTAGGCCATTTTTGCTTTTTTTCTCCTTATTTCAGTGCAGCATTTAGTGTTGTCACCTTGCAGCAAGAGGTTCTCTGGTTTGATTCTCAGCTGGAGCACCTTCTGTGCAGAGTCCTCATGTCCTCCCTGCAGTCGAGTGAATATTTAAAGACATGTGGGTAGGTGCATGTGAGTGTGCCTGTGCCTTGCGAGCTGGGCTGGCAATCACATAAGCACAAAGTAAATGATGTTGTACCCATTTTTAATGTGCAAATACACACACACACACACACACACACACACACACACACACACACACACACACACACACACACACACGCACACACACGCACACACACACGCACACACGCACACACACACACACACACACACACACACACACACACACACACACACACACACACACACACACACACCATCTCTGTAATCTATAAAACACACACCAAATTTTTAAAGTGAAACCACACACATAAACACCATCTCTGTAATCTATAAAACACACACCAAAGTTTTAAAGTGAAACCAAATTTCCCCTCATCTAGTAATGGTGACGTTTCTCTTTTTGCTGAGTATTAAGATTTACTAACCATTCTATTCCTTAATATAGCTACTGACTAGATTTCAAACCAAGATTTCCTTGCTGGCAATTTAGCAAAACTACAACAGTCCAATTAAATTTACCCTGATGTGTATTTTGAACTTTGTAGTTATTTTCAGTCCGAATTGGAAACTTCAGGGGTACAACAGAGTCGATGTAGACTTTGGTATTAAGGCTTACATTTTTGCCCAAAGGTTCTTACTTGTACAACCAGACACAAAGTAGTCAAGTTTGAAATATTTGGCACATGTACAAACTGCTGCTACACTAATCAGGTTCTTGTCAACCTGCAAAAACATTGGACAGTACATACTTTTCAACTGTGGCAGATTCATTTCAAATTAATTCTGGAAATGGCATACTGTTCTTTATCCTTGTCAGTAGTGAAAATTCTTTTTAGATTTCATATCTTTTTCAGCCAGTAACATAGATATTTCATATCAGTCTTAGTTAAAGAAAGCCACAATAATACATAGATTTTTTTTGACAGTGCTGCAGTGGGATGTGACTGAAGGCAAGGTTTTTAACTTGAAACATATAAACTTTCACAATTCTTATAGAATGAGCCTTTGCAACCACAATAACTAAGTTTTCATTTTGAACATGCAAAAATGCTATTTTGAGAAGGCTTGGTTAGGTCTTTCTGAATGTTGTGTGCAGCTATTGTGCAGCAGCTCTTTCCCTATCTCCCCCTCTCCCATCTTCCATCTATTCTAGGAATCCTGCCGGTGCTGCTAAAAACATGCTCCAGGGTCTCACCATCCTTTCTTTGATAAAATATTTCCCAAAGTAAGCCTGTTGTCAGCCCCTCCATCCTTCACTTTTATCAATACCCTTCTTCTCTGAACCCTGACCATACCTCAACCTCATACATCAAGAAATATGGACAAAACCTAAAATATTGGGGGTTAAAGGCCCAAAAATAGGTTTTAAACATTACTTATAAACTTAGAAGGTGGCTAGAATAACAGGATTTGTGTTAGCATGCATTTTCTGAAAGATATGAACTCTAAAACACAAATGTATGTCATTATTTAGTGAACTCAATCCTCAATGATTTTCCAAAAAAACAAAACAATTTATGAGGAACTGACCAGAAAATATGAGGCAAACATTATCTTAACTTTGTGGTGTAGTCATAACTTAATCTTCTTTATCTTTTCCTTTTGCCACTGTATCCATACATACTACTCAGAAACATGTTTAAAACATAAAATAATAATAAAGTGTTTTATAATAAGTTAGTACTATATGTGCTACATGCTGGTATTACTTATGACTGTAATCTGATTGAAACTAGCATTTACTAAATATTCAATGTGTATTATTATCTTGGAGCATTTCTCCCAAGGCCTCCACTGAAAATGGACATATATCCAGTCGGACTATCCCGGTCAACAAATGTAAAATAAATAAATGAATAAAAATAACAAAAATGATGGAAAAGTATATGTACATTATCAAAGAGACAGTGTAAAATCTGATGACTCGAAGCAGGCAATAATGTCCGACAGGGTGTGTGTGGGTGTTACGTCTTATAGCTGGCACAGAGTGGTAAGGCTGTGAGCTACAGTTCCTGTAGTAAAATGTTTGTTTCTTTCAGCCTTCATTTAGCTGTTGTTTAACCTTGATCAAGTCATTTAACCAGACATTGCTCCCACTCCCAGATTGCCACTAAAAAGGGACTATGTGTCCATTGGGTCTACCTACTTAACAAATAGGTATTATTATATAAATAGCACATACTCAGGGGTGTATACCTCTGGAAGTATGTTATTTATATAACAACACACACCCTGGAGGGCATTCTTACACTTAGAGAATGGTCTATATTTTAAGTTGTTTTGAATTTTGTTGTTATTACTCTCCCTTTCTCTCTCTCGATATATATATATATATATATATATATATATATATATATATATATATATATATATATATATATTTATATTTTTCTTATAATATAGTTTCTCCTCCTAATGTTTCAAATTTTCTGTAGTGTATGTAGCTGTTATTGGAGGAAGTAGTTTACATTAAAATATGTTATGCAATTATTTAATGTCTAAGCACACAAGCACACACACACACACACACACACACACACACACACACACACACACACACACACACACACACACACACACACACACACACACACACACCATCTATGTAATCTATAAAACACACACCAAATTTTTAAAGTGAAACCACACACATTAACACCATCTCTGTAATCTATAAACCACACACCAAAGTTTTAAAGTGAAACCAAATATCCCCTCATCTAGTAATGGTGACGTTTCTCTTTTTGCTGAGTATTAAGATTTACTAACAATTCTATTCCTTAATATAGTTACTGACTGGATTTCAAACCAAGATTTCCTTGCTGGCAATTTAGCAAAACTACAACAGTCCAATTAAATTTACCCTGACGTGCATTTTGAACTTTGTATTTATTTTCAATCCGGACTGGAAACTTCAGGGGTACAACAGTCGATGTAGACTTTGGTATTAAGGCTTACATTTTTGCCCAAAGGTTCTTACTTGTACAACCAGACACAAAGTAGTCAAGTTTGAAATTTTTGGCACATGTACAAACTGCTGCTACACTAATCAGGATCTTGTCAACCTGCAAAAACTTTGGACAGTACACACTTTTCAAGTGTGGCAGATTCATTTCAAATTATTTCTGGAAATGGCATACTGTTTTTTATCCTTGTCAGTAGTGAAAATTCTTTTTAGATTTCATATCTTTTTCAGCCAGTAACATAGATATTTCATATCAGTCTTAGTTAAAGAAAGCTACAATGATACATAGATTTTGTTTGACAGTGCTGCAGTGGGATGTGACTGAAGGCAAGGTTTTTAACTTGAAACATATAAACTTTCACAATTCTTATAGAATGAGCCTTTGCAACCACAATAGCTAAGTTTTCATTTTGAACATGCAAAAATGCTATTTTGAGAAGGCTTGGTCAGGTCTTTCTGAATGTTGTGTGCAGCTATTGTGCAGCAGCTCTTTCCCTATCTCCCCCTCTCCCATCTTCCATCTATTCTAGGAATCCTGCCGGTGCTGCTAAAAACATGCTCCAGGGCCTCACCATCCTTTCTTTGATAAAATATTCCCCAAAGTAAGCCTGTTGTCAGCCCCTCCATCCTTCACTTTTATCACTACCCTTCTCCTCTGAACCCTGACCATACCTCAACCTCATACATCAAGAAATATGGACAAAAACTAAAATATTGGGGGTTAAAGGCCCAAAAATAGGTTTTAAACATTACTTATAAACTTAGAAGGTGGCTAGAATAACAGGATTTGTGTTAGCATGCATTTTCTGAAAGATATGAACTCTGAAACACAAATGTATGTAATTATTTAGTGAACTCATTCCTCAATGATTTTCCAAAAAAACAAAGCAATTTATGAGGAACTGACCAGAAAATATGAGGCAAACATTATCTTAACTTTGTGGTGTAGTCATAACTTAATCTTCTTTATCTTTTCCTTTTGCCACTGTATCCATACATACTACTCAGAAACATGTTTAAAAAATAAAATAATAATAAAGTGTTTTATAATAAGTTAGTACTATATGTGCTACATGCTGGTATTACTTATGACTGTAATCTGCTTGAAACTAGCATTTACTAAATGTTCAATGTGTATTATTATCTTAGAGCATTTCTCCCCAGGCCTCCACTGAAAATGGACATATATCCAGTCGGACTATCCCGGTCAACAAATGTAAAATAAATAAATGAATAAAAATAACAAAAATGATGGAAAAGTATATGTACATTATCAAAGAGACAGTGTAAAATCTGATGACTCGAAGCAGGCAATAATGTCCGACAGGGTGTGTGTGGGTGTTACGTCTTATAGCTGGCACAGAGTGGTAAGGCTGTGAGCTATAGTTCCTGTAGTAAAATGTTTGTTTCTTTCAGCCTTCATTTAGCTGTTGTTTAACCTTGATCAAGTCATTTAACCAGACATTGCTCCCACTCCCAGATTGCCACTAAAAAGGGACTATGTGTCCACTGGGCCTACCTACTTAACAAATAGGTATTATTATATAAATAGCACATACTCAGGGGTGTATACCTCTGGAAGTATGTTATTTATTTAACAACACACACCCTGGAGGGCATTATTACACTTAGAGAATGGTCTATATTTTAAGTTGTTTTGAATTTTGTTGTTATTACTCTCGCTTTCTCTCTCTCGATATATATATATATATATATATATATATATATATATATATATATATATATATATATATATATATATATATATATATATATATATATATATATATATATATATATATATAGCAAAGTGCTGTTTAGCGAGTGTAAAAAATGGCAGCTGTTTGATTTTCAATGTCTGAGCTTCCTGGCTGTCGTGAAGCAGTGGACTCACATTTCAGCTGACGCTATCTGGACATTAACACCCTGCTGGAGAAATTTCATTTGCCAAATCAGGGTTTAATGCACAGTTTGCCCATTCCCTAATGAACTATATTGCAAACTTCTACTACACAAGGTCATTTACTTTTGCTTCTAAAAAATGAAGAAATAAGATGTCAGTCCTCTCTGCTTAGATTATTGGTGCCACTATTATGTTGATCGTGTAGGGTGTTTTTCAGCACACTAGACAGCTTTGAAAATCATGAGGGATGAGTAACATTCAGAAAATTGTGTGATGAGATAAATCAATCCTGAAAACAGGGACAAACCTCCAAAAGTAGGAACATCATGTGCAGGGGTAAATCAGGTCTGAAGATAGGAACGTTATTCCAAAATAAGGATAGTTGAGAGGTCTAACTGTATGTATTACAGGCTTTATGATTACCCATCCACCACTCTCACTGTTTAAGTAACTTTCCATTATGCACTCGGTACCAGAGTAATTAACATTTCCAGCAATGACTACCATAACAAGTACTCCAAATGTACCTTTTGCACACTTCTGTGTTATTGCCGGATGGCATCAGTATCTCTTGATTCTGCATACGTAAGTATTCAGGTCAGCATCTTTGTTTTTTGCTTTCTCACTGCCACTTCATATTATATCACCTGGTTAAAACATTATAACCTCCTGCTAAGATCCCTTTTCTCTTCAGTCTTCACTAAGGGTGCTCCTCTCAACATGCATGTTTTCCCTGAAACTGATATCCAATAAAAATGCATAATCTTGACAATTTAGCATTAACTCCAAGAGTACGTTTGTTTGCCCATCTTGTGGGCCACACCAGGTTATCATGTCTTTCTAGTGAACGGTATCTTCATTTGTGATCATTGCACTGATGTATGTAGTATCTGTACACAAGTTGATCCTACTTTGCAATGCTTATGTTGTGTCTAAAATATCAATGCCACACACAACCAGATCTAGTATATGACACCTTACTGGTTACTGACCTTTCTTCAGATCACTCTCCAACTGTCTTAATTTGATTTTGGTTACTCAACCAGTTTCACTTCACAGTTTTGAGCCCTCTGACTATCCCCTTTAACTTGCTGGAGAACCTTTTGTTTAGGATGGTGTAAACAACATTCTTAAAGTTTAGAGCCACCATTTCTGCAAGGCTTTCTTTATCCATTTCATTGACAACCAGGTCACAGAATTCAGTGAAATGCAACTGGCAAAACTCCTGCACTTTGAAGTCATGCTGTGCTCACCTTTGAGAGAATTAGCATTCAGAACATTTAACAAATATGCATCTGTCTTGGTAGCATAGAATTTTGACACCTTGTCCCAGAGTGATTCCTCCACTTTTGCTGTAGTAACCATCTTGCTTAATATTTGATAATAAAAGCATTAACAGTGGAGGCATCAGCAGCAGGAGAAACAACAGACATTTATGATAGCTCTCCATTTCACTCCACCAGACTTTTACCCAGAATCTGTCATGTCACCTCATCATACTAGTACTATACAGCTTTCATCAATTAGACTTAAAGGTAATCTGTGCTAGTGGCAGAGAGGGATAAAGCCCTAACTATGGCCGGGAAAACTCAAGTTCAAGCAGCAGCTCAGGCCATTGTTAGTTCATACAGGGGGAAGGAGGGGGGTTGAATAGCTGTACTGAGAGGTAAGAGAGAGGTGTTGCAGTTGCTGTGCACTTGACTGGTTTGATTTCTCTGATGGACACCAGGGAATCAACCATGCTATGCTATCCTGGATTCTTTGATCTCCTCACCGGCCCTATTGGGTTGATATTAGTGCAGGTGAAGCTAAGGCAGGTGTGGTAGAACTGGTGGTTCAGTAGAGGATCTGGGAGAGGCTGACAGTCAGCTATGGGAGCCAAAAAGAAGTGAAAAAAGGAGTGCAAGAAAAAATGACATAAAAGACATTTTGTTATTTAACATGTCCTGAAAGTACTCCAAGATATTAAAGTCCTGATGTATCCCTATGATTCCTTTCTATATTGAATGTATGTCACCTGTCCCTCAAGACTATGAAGCCACATCACAGACAGATTCATTTGTTCCTCTACTTTGTTCAGTTCTAGAAGATGCCAGAGTGTGTGGTAAGGGTTGAATATTGAGGTTGTTATACTGCATGGGGTTAAAACATTTTTTCATTCCTCTTAGAGCCCTCCTCCTGTTGACTAACTAGTGAGGAACAATGCCCACTTTGCCAAGCTAGGGCAGATGCACACCGGCAAATCTATAGTGCTTGGCTATAGTGAAATCACTCTTTAGCTAGGTCCCAGTTTCAGAGACATATGAGTATACATCTCATACCTCTCAACTGTCCAGATGCTTGCAGAATGTCCAGAACTATGCCTCACATTTTTGGTCTGATCCTCATAAAATATCTGATTTTCTGGCAGATCATTGAGGATTGACATCACTGACCAATGACAAAAATTAGAGTTTCAGACTTCGTATTCTTAAGAAAAATGCATGCTAACACAACTATTTTTATTCTAGCAACTTTCTAAGTTTATAAAAGCAATATTTTAAAATTGCCCCTATTTTTGAGCCTTAGTTGCTTCACTATTTTTGGCTCTATCCAGATTTTTTATGCTAAGAGGAATGATACAGTTCACTTCCTACCTTGTCCTCAAAGGGTGCTGTTGTGGAAGGACACAAATTTGCAATGGGTAAACTGCATCGGTCATTCAACCCAATTCTTCACCAGCTAGCAGCTTCAGCCCCTGAGCTATTACCTAAACTTGGCTGGGTATGTATTCAGGGATTTCTTCCTCTGTACTACTGTGCTGGCTTGGTGTTTCCTTATACTTACAAAATAAGGTAAAGCCATGTGTTTATGTTAATCTTCTTGCTAATCAAACCCTGGAGGTACATAATGGCAAATGCAGTAGCTGAATGTCAAAACAGATATCATCATCAGCGTCATCACCATTAACCCTCATTCTCCCATTTTCTACATGGGATTTGGGTGTCATATCAACCGTCACCATTTCTCTCTCTCTCTCTCTCTCTCTCTCTCTCTCTCTCTCTCTCTTATTTCAGTGCTTCTTTCATACATTCTTTGACAATCATGCATGACTGCTGCAAGTCTTCTATTACACAATCCCTCCATCTCTTTGCTGGGCTCCTTTGTTTCCTTTTGCCATCTTCTTTTCTCTCCCAAAGCTTCTTCATCTAATCATCTTCTGCTTTCCTGAATGTGCCTGAACCACTGGGCTCCATTCTGCTTAACTTTCTGTGTAACTGGAGCAACTTTGGCTGCTGCTCTGATGTTATCATCTCTTTAGCTGTCTCACAGTATGTGACCTACCACCCATCTCAGGGACTTCATCTCCATCACCTCTAGCTTCCTTAACTGATCTGCCTTCACTGTCCAGCTTTCTGTACCACACTGTTGTACTTTTCAGCTTCTTTGATATTCTTCTGATGCACAGTACCCCTGACGCTCTCTGCCAGTGGTATACAGCCTCTCTGATTCTAGGTTTGACCTCCTCATTCAGACTTCACTTCTCCTCATTTACTTGTCCCAGGTACCTGAAGTTGTTAACCTGTTCCACTACTTTCCTTTCTATCTTAATTTTCAGCTTTTCCTGATTTCCCCATTTGCTGCCATGACAGCTGTTTCGACCGTACTCAGTTTCATCATGTATGCCTACAGTTTTGCATTTCATTCCCCTATGATTTGATAAAGTTCTTGTTCAGAGTCTGCTTGCAATGCTACATCATCTGCATACAGCAGCTCTGTTTATCTGTCCCTTCCAGCCTGTTTGCTAATGTAGTATATCACAATATGAACAGCAGTGAGCCCAGATCTAAACCATGATGCATACTCACTCCCACTAGGAACCCCTCTGTGAGTCCAAACATTGCTCATACTTATATGACTGGATCTTTGTACATAGCCTGCACTAATCCTACCAGTGTTTCTGGGACTTCAAACCATCACAGGACAGCCCAAATCAGCTTTCCTGGGACCTTATCATATGTTTTTTCCAAGTCTAGAATTGTCTAAACAGACACAAGAATTAAACTGAACATTAACATAAACTGCAGGCAAAACGTATTACTAGTATTGCGCATAGGTTTTTGTTTAATTCAGTTTTCTAATCCATTACTATTGTATTATAATAAACTGTAGGCATTAAAATATCATAGTCCTTGTTGCAAGTCAGTAACCAGGCTGACCCTGTAATTGGTCATTGTTTGATCAGTGTTCTACCCCGGTAAATAAATAAATAAATAAATAAATAAATAAATAAATAAATAAAAATAATTAATTAAATAAATAAAATTACTGTCATAGTTATGTTATGGTAATGGAATGCTTAAATGATTTTACTTGGTAGGAAAATTTACAGGGCAGGTTTTCATACAAGTTTAGTAGGAAAAATGCCACTCCGAAAGACTCATTTTAACTATAATAGCTTGACTGAGAGATGTTTTTAATGTTATATTTTGCTTGCTGTACCATTTATAGTGTTAGTCTCATTATACTCAGACAGATGTCTTAATTTGTTCTCTTTATTAAATAATTTCAGAGCATTTTCTTTATTTTACACTGTGTTTTCTCTCTACTAAACTTTGTTGGATAAGTAACAAAGGAAAAGTATATCTTTGCAGGGGGTGTGGGAACCTTACCGGCAATACCAATATATGTTTCAAATGGGCAGAATTTTATGTACTTCACAGATATTTTTGAGAAGTTGAAATCTTTCATTACAAATCATTGTGTTATGCTTGTTTATGAAATACTGCAAAGTGTTTATCCAGTCCATTCATTTTTCTTTCAACCTGTCTACTTCATTTCAAAATGCTGAATTATTCCTACAGAGCAGTTATCAAGAACATATCAATACAACATACCCTGCCAGAATGACTCTTAAAAAAAAAATCTTTCTTTGGAGTTGGTGACAAAAATGCCATTGCGCAGCTACAGACTAGATTATTAAACTGCCATTTCAGACTGAATTAGCAGGCAATGCCTGGAGATGGGTTTGAACTACCAAACAGCAAGCAGACACAATAAAAGTTGCAGATAATGCAAAGAAAGTTGTTCTAGAGCGGGCATAACTACAAGGTCAGACTAAATTAGCAGCACAATGCATCAGGATGGTTTTCAACCAGACAAATCTAATAAAAGCTGTAGATAACATATGATAATTCACATTTGCAAATGTATGTAAGAAGTGTGCAAATAAGAATTAAACATCACTTAGAACACTTTTAAAATTTTATTCAGGGTAATTCAGTGTAATGCACTCAGGTGAAAACTTTATTCCCAATGTGAATCTACTATCTATGCTTGTGATCAGTGCTCATTTCTGTTGCCCAAGGATTGCACTGATTAGGATCTAGATATATGCCCACAGTTACATTATCATGTCAACATTAGGCTTTTATAGTGCTGGCAATCCGTGCAACTGCAGCATTTCTGACACTCAAACCATAACTGATGTTAGAGAAGTATTGCCAAAATGAAGTTGTGATTTGTACGTATTTGCAATCTCTTCATCTTCAAAGAATATTTTGGGATCATTTCCTACTGAAGAATGCTACACATTTACTGACAGCCCTTGGGAGCCGTGATGAGAGATGTTCTTGATTCAGATGTATCAGAACATGAATAAGATTTCACTTATCCTTCCCCTCCTGAAGCGTATTACTCATACAGCTGTTTCTGTGGGTTTAGGATATATGTGAGAATTTCCATTAAGGTCTTCTGATTGTTTATATTATTATTCAGATCTCATCTCCTAATTTAAATTACTGCCTATTGATAGACAGGTTGCAACTAGTTAGGTGTTATCTGTATTATATAATAAATAGGATTCCACCTGGTTGGAATTTGCTGCATCATCCTGTGACAGAGAATCTGTTTTCTGTTTGTATCTTCTACAGCAAATTTCTTTGACTTTACTGAAATGTATGAAGTGGGTACACACAGTACAGGCAGTTGCAATTAGATTCAGAACATTTTGTTCCTTACAAATCAATAATGCCTGAAGAGCATGATGGATGTTTAAAATTGCCAAATTTTACTAGTACTGTTGTGAGACACTGTAAACCCTGACTGCAATGACGTCAAGGTTAGCCATTCAGTGAATATTCAAGCCATTCAGGAAATTTTCTGCTCAGTGATGTTTGCCATAAGCAGAATAGATGACGCTGCCTGCTTACAAAGAGGAAGACACCACAGTTTTCACTCCACCTATGAGATGAGATGGACTGCACAATGTTTACTCGGTTATGCATCACAGCTATATAGATACTATGTCTAGGCCGTGGAGCTTTTGCGACATGGAACCTTTTTGTGCCTCAGACTTTTATGACATGTTGACATAGCAGGGATTATAGATGTTAGGCAATGAGACAGTTTGTGGGTATAATATCAAGGCACATCAGTTTCTATTACTACTTTAAACTTGTTGGTATACTAAAAGAACACTTGCAAGTCAATAGCCATAATCCCTGCTGTTACCTTTGTTACTTTGCATTACTTAATAGTTTATGTTTTAGAAACCATATAAAACATCATTTAAGTGAAAGAAATAATTTGCTGCACTAACAGATATTATAGATTTTTGAACAGCTTCTCATGTTGCTTTGCATCAAGAGAGGGTTGTGGTATGAATATAGATCAATCGTGACTTCCAAACAGACTGTAGCAGTGGGATCAGAGAATACATACAAAAGTGCTTTGCATGAAAATAAAAACTTTTATTGGCCTTTAGAGTCATCCTGTTGCATCATAACTTTGATCTTGGTAAACATCAGTATCATCTGTCTCTTCAGTAGCATAACTAAGCATGGTAGTTTGTGTGTGTGTGTGTCTGTGTATGGCTGTGTGCATCTGCATGTTTGTGTGCATGATTGTGTGCATGTGTGCATGTATGCGTGTGTGTGTCTGTATGTGTGTGTGTGTGTGTGTGTGTGTGTGTGTGTGTGTGTGTGTGTGTGTGTGTGTGTGTGTGTGTGTGTGTGTGTGTGTGTGTGTGTGTGTGTGTGCGTGTGTATGCATGAACATGTGCTCATGCAATTAATATATTTTGTAAATATGACAATATTGTTTTATTTTGTATAATCATATGTCTTCTTTTTTCTGGGGGGGGGGGTTGGGGTTTAACAGTGAATTATAACATTTGAGTTATATCCATGTGTGATGATATCCAGTAGTGCCATCAGTGCCAGGGAGATTAGGGTAGTGCATGTGTAACATACGCCAGCATAGCTAGATGGAGTTTTGTAAAGAATTTTATGTCATTTGACTATCACACTGATTTGTACAGATGCTTGGGTTAAAATGTATTTGTAAAATTGATTGTGTTAAAATGTATTTGTAAAGCAGCTTGTGTTAAAAATGCATCAACAGTGAGTCCTGCTGGACTGAAAAGGGATATACATGTATGTCATACAGCATTATTATAACTGATTAAATGTATATGTTTTAACAGAGAATTCTGGAAGGGAGGAGGTTAATCTCAGTCCAGCTAATTTTGAAGAATAGGTTGAAAATTAAATGGGCTGGTTTATGCCATAAATATTTTATCTTAAGGCCTGATTGCAGCCATTGACAAAAATGGCTGGGAAAACCAAGACTATGAATCTTACTGTGTTATCCTTAGGGGGTGAACTAATTAATATCTTGGAAGGGTGGAAGGAGTTGAAATTGTTTTATAGCTTTCAAATTCTGTAACAGATCTTAGCAAAGCTCTGGGTGTGTATTGTACCATAATCAGGTGACCAGATGTGATATCATTCTATAACCAGCACTGAAATAATTATTTAGATGTTAGTGAGATATTTTGGAACTCTCACAGCCGCACTTTGTTTTTTGGAACCTGACAGGAAATATCTCTCACAGAGATCTCACACAGCCTCACACCTCATCTTGCATTGCTGTAGTAAGCAGCTCAACACTCATCTTGCCTTGCTTTAGTAAGTAACCAGGGAACAGTAATTCTTTAGTCAGTAAGTAAAATACAGTGAAATTAGTTAAGTATGTTTTTTCTGCATCTGTGTAAATCTATCCAACTTTTTATACTTCCTGTGATTGAAGCTCTGGTGTTTATTGTAACTAGATATTCAGTATTCTGATGTGTTCTATTTTATTATTTATTGTTAAATATTTCTATACCTTTCATTGTACATGGTCTTTTAGAGAATACTTTTAACATCTTAAGAGTACTTATGCTTATTTTAGTGACACTGTGGCCACTCCTGAAAGCCTTGCTGCATCGGTCAAACTCTACCATTTGTATTAGTATTAATTTTACTCAGTATAATTGGGTACCCTTGTAAGACCCTTAGAGTAGCTGACTGGTGGCAGCATAATTACCTTATAGTCTGGGGAGAGGGGGCACAGCTGGTAAATCTGTGCCTGCCTTTTCCAGGTGTGTGTGTGTGTGTGTGTGTGTGTGTGTGTGTGTGTGTGTGTGTGTGTGTGTGTGTGTGTCTATGTCTGTGTCTGTGTGAAAAACAAAATATCCAAGTGTGTGTGTGTCAGGTACATGGAACTTGGACACAGAGCTCCAAATTGGTCAGTGTGGGGTCTTGTTTGGGGCCTGGAGAGAGAGAGAGAGAGAGTGATCCCTGTGTGCTTTTAAGGGAAATTGTGCTTGTTGCAGAGAGCTGCATCTGAAAATACTGTGTGTATCCATTTTTGTTCATAGTGGCTGTCCCTCACCAGTGTCAGTGGTGAGGAATGAGGCTCCTTGATTACTGGCCTGGAGTAGGGACCATCACACCACATCATGTGCTTTCATTGCCAGACAGAAATTTCATCAAATATGCTTCAGCCCCATGACGGCCAATACTGTCTTCATGCCAAAAGTCCATCCACCTTAATTATTGTGCAAGGTTGCAAGTCTGTGAAAATAGGAACTTTTTTCAATTCTTCTGCTGCTTTGAATACTTCATATTCCACTTTAATGTTTGAGTAATCTTGTCTGTGCAATACCTCGCAGTCATTAATAATTATTTTTCACTAAACCTTCAAAAAAATAAGTATTTCATGTTTGTTGTGGCAGGCTGTTCAATTTTTACTACAGCTTCTATGTTTTTGAACTCTTTCTGTTAACTCTCTAATTTTAAAAGGATGGATTTGGGGCATTCTTTAGTAAAGTGGAATCATTAAAGAAAGAAAAAAAAAAAAAAAAGAACTGAAAAATGTAAATTTACCTGATCCAGTTAATTTTCTGAGAAGGGAACAGCAGTTAAAATTACTCCAAAAATAGAGATATATAGTCATTTTCTAAAGTGTCAAAATTTTCCGCACTGATCTTGGTGCTATTAAAGGAAAAATCTTAACAGCATCTTCATCAGTACTTAAATTGCTATTCCCTATGATCATGTTGATTGAATACTTCCAACAGTGGATGAACCAACTACTTCTTACGAGAAACGTCTTCCAATATGACCCATGTCTTATTACAGCCTTCCTCTGACTATTAGGCATTGACACGTGAGAATTTCAATATTTTTCAAGAACCCTCGTTTAAGGAATAGGTACCTATGCCAGCATCTTAGTTGCCCTTATTCCATTCTATGGATAGAGTACACAAAATCAAACTTCAGACCGTTGCAGGTGCCTCTAAGTATTCAAAAGGGCAATCAGAAAATACCTCCCTGTCTCAAAATTATTATAAGGAAAATTCTTTCCAGTATTCATGCTATTATTTGGTATTTCCTTTCCAGAAAGATTTAATCTTATTAAGAATATTTTAGTTGGTCAGTGGGTAATTCTTCTGTTCCAGAAAAGTAAATAAATAAAGGGGATGATGAGTTTTCTAAATGCAATGTGGACAATTCCTCCATTTTAGTACACTTTAGGGATGTTCTAAAGGCTACTCATCAGTGTCCAGATTCAAAGTGTCCAGCACCATTACATTTTATAGACTTCCATTAGCTACACATGGTTGGTATAATTCCCATGTATATTGATATTGCAATTAACACAATTAACACAATATTAGCATCAAACCAAAGTGGGAAAACAATTTCCATGGCATCTTTTCCATTTGGTAATGATTCTATGCTATGGGAAAATACAGAACAAAAAGGATTACACATACAGTTCCTTAGTGGTTTTTGGTTTATGACTTTAATCATACAATATTATCTATGAGCACCTTTTTTAATTTAACTTGATTTTCTTTTTGAGGGCACAAGAATGTGAAATACACTTTATTTATAACAGTTTGGTACTTACTGCAGATGAGTTAAAGCTACAAGCTGTTGATGAGCTGTTTTCTTTATTGTAGTTTTTGATTCTGTCTGCCATCATTTATTTAGTGTGAGTCTAATCAAGTCATTTTAACAGATGTGTCAGAAGTTGATAAAGGCTGGGAGTGGGGCAGAGGGCAAGAGGGTTACTTTGTAATCTAAAAGGGCATTTTTCTTAGAGTTATGTACTACCATAACAAACATCTACTTGATACAAGCTGTGTCACTATAACAAGACTGCATAGATTTTTCATTCAAAATTATAAAGAAAGCTAGTGTTGAAACTGGTTGGTGTATGAAGCAGAAAGAACAATAGAACAGGTGATCTAGCATATGATTATGGAATATGTATTGCTTTATCCAGTTTCAAACTATATGAGAGACATAGTTTCATTGGAGTGCATGTTTTTTCTAAAACTCATAAAGAGGGTCTGTTTCTGTGGAACCTGGATGAGTACAAGAAAGGGCATCATAAGAATTAGCTGACAACAGGGGTGAAATAACCTCACTATTGTTTGGTATTTGGTAACTGATGAAGTCTACCTGCACAAAAAAGTAAACTGCAATAGATTTGTAAGCATGGACTCGCTCCATTTCTAATCACAGTCCTGGTATTATAACATACATTTTATATTGCACAGGTAAACATACCCAACTTGTAGAACTTCTAAAGTTTGGGTACTTACAGCTTCACAATAAAGTGTACAGTGGGTTCTCAGAAATTTGGTCAGAAACAGACAAACCATAAAGTCCCACCTTAAGGTTTGCCTAACAATCAAAATTATTAACTTAAATATAAAAACAGCACCTATGTGACTTACTCAAAGACAAACATTCTTGTACATAATATGTAATTGGTCAAATTAAAAAATGCATATATCAGAAAATTAATATGCTTTTTTCCTAAAACGTCTATGTACACATGCCTGTTTCTGTGTGCACTTTACTGTCATCCCTAATTCAAGGTCATGCATTAGCAAAAAAAAGTCTCACAGGTCAACACACTCTTAAGTAATAAAGAATAGCATACACACACACTCACACACACACACACACACACACACACACGCACGCACGCACGCACGCACACACACACACACACACACACACACACACACACACACACACACACACACACACACACACACACACACACATAGGAAAACACACAAATGATTAAACTGAACTTATTGAACTACAGATCACTGTAGGTAAGAGTAATCAACAACTAGCTTGTGACAACACCCCTTGTTTTCCCCTGATGACCACATAAGATTCAATGTTCTAACTGATCTTCTTAGCAAATGCTCCCTTATTTTGGGTAACTAACTCCCATCCAGTAAACTGGAGACATAGTGGTTAGAATTTTCTAATCAGTTGATCTTCATCTAACTAGAATGTGCCCACACATTTCTCTGCTAAAGTGCACCCATGTGCAGCATTTAAGGGTCTTTTTTTGTTTTTCTAATCAGCTGTCCTCATCTAACTGAAATGCATCCATAAATGTACCTTCTTATTGCCCCTAACAGATACTGTTATCTAGCAGGAATTTCAGCATGAGCTAAGATCTTCTGGTGACAGACATTCTCAAAAGTAAAAGCAAATGCTGTGTCTCTTTTTTTTTTTTCTCAAATTTTTATTTTTTTATTTTTCAAATACGTTTGAATGAATTCCATAGTATTTATACATAACATCTTAAATAACTATGTACACTATTTACATTAGCCTGGCACTATAACAGATCTTAATTTATTCAGTTACTTTATAAGTATGTCCAATCCATTATCAGAGTGTCTGATCAATTATTGTATAGTGCAAATCAACAATAAGATTTGTCCCCAAGGGTTGTTGATAAATGGCTTTGGATAAATTTTTATTTCTTTAATTTTAATTTTCAATAATGCTGTGGTTTTCAGTAGGCTGTAGAAGTCTTCCAAAGTTGGTATTATGTTTGTATTCCATCTTCTTGTTATACACTTCCTTGAAATTGCAAGTATAGTCCATACTAGATACATGTTTGACCTATTCAAATGAGGACCTTAATTCACATTTAATAATACAAGAGCTTTAGTAAAATAAAATGATTCATTAAATAAAGCTTGTAGAATGTTATTAATACCATTCCAAAGTGGCTTAATTTTAACACAGTCAAAGAAAATGTGGTTCCAATCTGCATTGTGTACTTGCTTGGGTCTACTACCGGAGATCGAAATTACACTATTTCGAAATCCGGTTGTAGATGGCCACTAACGCGAAAGTGCACTTCACCAAAAGTGCACTTTTGTGAACACTACTAGAATGAACGAGCGATGTCCTCCACTGTGGTGTGATAGTCACGGACCTTAGGGTTAGGGCTTGGGTTATGTATAGTGGATAGCCCTACTAGGTATCCACCATCCTTAACCCAAGCCCTAACCCTAAGGTCTGTGACTACCACACCACAGTGGAGAACATAGGTCCGTGACTACTGCACCATGGAGGACATACAATTTCCTCCATTGTGGTGCTGTAGTCATGGACCTTAGGGTTAGGGCTTGGGTTAAGGATAGTGGATAGCCCTACTAGCTATCCACTATCCTTAACCCAAGCCATAACCCTAAGGTCTATAGCCATTTGCTCAAGTGGCATTTGTGAAAGTGCACTTTCGGTGAAGTGCACTTTTGTGTAACCATGGGTCTACTGTTTATTTTCAAAAATGTGAGTTTTCGATTATATACAGTAGACCCACTTGCTCACATCTCCAACATATTCCTTTTATGGAAGAACTAGTTTCATTGATTCTATCTTGGGTTAAAAATGCTTTGTGCAAGCATTTCCAATTTAAAACTTTTCAGTATTGTGTAAAGGATGGATATTTTATTGATAATAAGATATTTGTTTGTTTTAATATCTTCAGTTAACTGTATTGAGTGTCCTTTTGTTATATATTTCCAATATGAGGTTTTGGGTGTTGTTTTATAGTTTATCAATATTTTGTAAAATGTTTAAATACTGTTTGCCATGTCAAAGTCATTATATATGATTTAATATATGTATTTTGTAAATTTAGGTATTTCTCTAAATGAAGAATTGTTAATTATTCTACTTAAATCTTGCAAATATGACAGAATACTCTGTAAAGTTAGCCAGTCCTGTTGTGGAATTTTATATGTTGTTTTTATTACTTGCATATCTAAAACATTTAGTTATTTGATACATTGGACCCAACAAACAAATCCTTTCTGTTCCCAAGAATTAATAATTTCTCTATATATTTTATGTGAAAAGTTCTTTGTGACTATAAATGGTGTTAAAAGATCAAATCAGATTTTTAAATCTATATTTGCATTAATCATTTTCCTAAATGAGTCAATGTAATAATTAATCATATGAGTTTTAGTGGGTTTAGTTATGTTATATTGCATATTAAGACATATGTTGCCATGGCAAATTGTTTTTATCCGTTATTTGAAACTTTTTTTGTAAATCAAATTCATTTATTGATATTACAGTTAGTAATTATTTCCAATTTGCAGAATAATTTGGACTTATGCAATCTGAGATTGTTTTAGATATTGATCCTTTTATATATGTTTCTATATCAGGAAAATTTAATCCTCCCTGTTTCCATGGTCTGATATGATGTATTAAAGCTATTCTGTTAACTTTGGGAAACCATAAACATTTTATTAGGCATGCATTTATTTCTTTAAGTATTCCTTTCTGGTAACAGTTGTATTGCCAAGGCTATATATAAGATCTTGGGCAGTAAAACCATTTTTATTAACGGTAGTCTATCTTCAAATGTTAATATTATTGTATTCCATTTTTCCAGAGATTTTAATTGTATTGATGATATTAATGGAGTTTTTTGAGACTAATTCATTATTATCCTTGCGTAACTCAATTCCTAGATATTTTAAGGTAGATTCTTGTTTTCCTATGATGTGATCCCCCTTAGTCTTCAGTTCTTTTTTATTTAAAAATAAACATTTTGATTTTGATTTATTGAAATGGAGTCCTGAAGTCATGTGAAATTTGTCAATTAATATATCTAATTCTTCTAATGTCTCTTTTGTATTAGATAATGTTAACAATATGTTATCAGAAAATAGCATTACTTTAGAATTATATTGTTCATAAACATCTAGTCCTTTGATTTTTATATTGTTACAAATTGAATCTGTCAACATTTCAATAGCCAGAGCAAATAGAATCAGTCACATGGGGTATCCTTGTTTACTGCCTTTTGTTATATGTATAGATTCAGAGGTAAAAAGACCTAACATGACATATGCTAAATTTATATATATATTCTGTAGGAAATGAACAAAGGATGCAGGAAATTCAAATAGCATTAGGATTTTGAATAAATAGTCCCAATTTAGGGAATCAAAGGCTTTCTCGCTATATAAGCCAATTATGAGTGTTTCTTTATTTTCTTTATTAACATAATCTATAAGTGAAATTATCCTTTTAATATTGTCGTGTGTGTGTGTGTGTGTGTGTGTGTGTGTGTGTGTGTGTGTGTGTGTGTGTGTGTGTGTGTATGATATATAAATCCAGTTTGATGATTATTTATTGTTTTTGATAGTGGCATGTTCATTCTGTTAGTTAATATTGTCATAAATATCTCATAGTCATTATTTAATTATGATATAGGTCTATATGAGGTACAGAGGTTTGGGGATTCGTTTTCCTTTAGGATTGGTGTGATTAAGGAATATCTCCAATAGGGTGGCATTAAAGCTTGTGACTGAATTTCTAATAGAGTTTTATGGAAGAGGGATAGTATCTTTGAAGGGAAAAGTTTCCATAATTATGCCATCTATACCTGGAGCTTTATTATTTTTACTCTCTTTTATTGTATCTGTAATTTCTTTGTAGGATATGGGTGCTTGCAGATCTAGTCTTAATTTTTCTGTTTTTTTATATTAGAACATTTTTCATCTAGATTTAATTGATCAATATGTATATTTTCTTTTTTTGAACTGTTCTATATAGTGATTTCTATAGGCATCAAGAATGTCACCTATATCTGAGACATTTTTCCCTTTCTTTTAATGGAAGATACTTTTAATGTTATTAGCTTTTGATTGTATTTTGATTCTTGTGGATACATTATGTAGATATTTGGGAGAAGTGGCCAAGGTATTAATTTTTAGTTTTTCTAAAGCTAAACTAGTTTATGTGTTAGAATTTTGTTGTATTTATTGTTTAATACTTCTACTTTCTTTCTCATCTCCAAATGATTTTGACTTTTTCAGCTTTTACTGACAAAAGTTTGGATTGTAGATCTAATAATTCAGAATCCCAATCTCTGATTTTTTTTTATATCAAGTTAGGGTTTTACCATATATGTAAGCTTTTAATGAGGCCCATATCATTATTTTATTTATATCTGTGGTGTAATTAATATCTCAAAAACTGTAACTCAGATAATAACCAGGGTTTGAACTCTTTAATTTTAGTTATATATGCTGGAATTCTAGAGTTAAAGATTAATGGTTTCTACCCATTTTGAAGTTTTAGTATCAATGAATTGTGGTCTGAAAAGGGACAGGGAGTGCTTGAGAAATTAATGATTTTAGAGTGCAAGTCATGGGCAGCAAATATTTTATCTATTCTAGTTTGGGTACCAAATCTGTCATCTTGATGGGAAAACAATGAAGATTTATCTTCCTTAAATTTGAAAGTATCTACAAGATGAAATGATTCTACCCACTAGTGTAAAACTTTTGATACAGCAAATGTACACCACAGTCTTTTATTTGTAGTTTCAGAAATATCAGATATACAGTTAAAAATCTCCTCTTAATACTAAGTTGCCTTTATAATGCCTGGGAACCAGTATAAATTGTCTAGGGTCCATATTCTATTATATATATATAACTATTACTAATGCCATAAGACCTTCTTTATCTTCATACTTATAAATGATTTCTGGGTTAATCACATTTGTTTTTCATAAAATTGTTACCCCTTTTTCTTTGTCATATAAGTGGATTGTGCCAATATCATATATTTCTTAGGATTCCATTTGTAATTGTCATTTGTTTTGAAATGAGTTTCTTGAAGGAAGACAATTTGTGCTTTGTTCAGTTTTAAATATTTCAGTAGATTTGATCTCTTGTTAGGATTGTTTAAGCCATTGGTATTTAAAGATAATAAAGTTAAATCCATCTTAGGTTATTTAGACTATGTATTTTTTGTTTTATTATGACTATTAAACATTTTCCACTGATAACTATAAAGTATATGTTTGAACTTTTAAAGGAAGTTATCAATTTTATACTTTGAGTGTTTACCAATGATGTAATGTTTTGGTCAGGCATACTAAAAATGTTTTTGTGAAATAACAAATTTAAATTAATAAATGTTAACAAAACTAAGATCCACACTAGCCATGGAATGAAAATCATTCCTAATCTGATGGATAAACCTAAGTCCATCAGATTATCACTCATACCTTGACAATCCAGAACATATGAACAATGATGAAAGTTAGTGCATTTTAATTATCAGTGCATCCCTCTTCCCCCATTTCCTACACATAAGGATTTTCATATCTGTCATTTCTTATAATAAAATGAGTGAAATTATAGGTTAAAAACAACACATTCACTTCTTGTGATTAATGCAAGTTCCATTTCCATATTTATAAATTTATACTGAAAGTTTTTAGATTTAAATGGCAAAATTCTATCTTGTATAATCAGCAAAGGTTAAACTGAGTGATTATTGCAATTTAATATTATTTGTTCAGAATGTGATTGTTACATTCTATGACATTCCTAGTTCAGGCTTCTATTGTTTCTCCTGAACAACTTTGTCAGTTTGATGTCATGTATAAAACAATAGTTGCCTTGGTAACAGCTTAAGTATTATGTATGGTCAAGATGGGTTACAAAACCACAATTCAAGTTAAAGCAATTATATGACTTGTTATACACATTTACTTATATGAGAAAATCATCATGCTTCACCTTGATGTTCAATAGTGTATGTTATTTATGACAAGTTAAAACAGTAGTGTTATTATGCACAAGCCTATGTTATTAAACTGAGTGTCTATTGTCAATTTAATACTATTTGTTCAGAATATGATTGTTACATTCTGTGACATTTCAAGTTCAGGCTTCTATTGTTTCTCTTGAACAAAGTTAAACTTTGTCAGTTTGATGTCATGTATAAACATCAGTTACCTTGGTAACCACTTAAGTATTATATATGGTCAAGATGGGTTACAAAAACTACAATTTAAGTTAAAGAAATTACATGACTTGTTATGCATATTGATGGGTTACAAAAACTACAATTTAAGTTAAAGGAATTACATGACTTGTTATGCATATTTACTTATATAAGAAAATCATCATGCTTCCCCTTGATGTTCAATGTAGTGTATGTCATTTATAACAAGTTAAGACAGTAGTGTTACCATACACAAGCCCATGTTATTAAATCCTATCTTTAATATCTAAATTCAGAAGACTGCTTCATCTTATATGACGATTATATATTTTATGCCTACATTTACTAAAATCATATATTACATAACTATTGTGTGTGTTTGTGTGTGTGTGTGTGTGTGTGTGTGTGTGTGTGTGTGTGTGTGTGTGTGTGTGTTTTGTCTGTTGTTTAGTTATTTGAGAGACCACAAGCTGTAATGCTTATTCTTATTATTAGCTCCTTCCAAGCATGTTTATACAGTCCATAGACTTTAAAATATGAGTCCCTTCTAGTTTCTCATTTGTTATAAGTATATTTCCATCCTTACATACACACATATCAGTACTTCAAGCATGGGCAACAATAGCCATTCAGTTTTGCCAGAATACCACTCACTAGTTCATGTGGTGTGTTTCCAGGTTGTTCTTAAAATATCCAAACCAATATTTGTCCTGTTCCATTTTACCAGCCTGTTTCATGCAGTGGCCACTCTGTCAGTGAACCAGTCAACACACCTTCCATTCCTACAGATATTTTCACGAAGGAAATCTGATGACTCTCTAGCACTTCCCAGCAACCCCAAACACCCCTAGAATCATCTATCCCCATATGCCCAACACGTTTGAGCAAGCTCACCTCCCAGACCACTGCAAAGGGTTCTGCACAGGACCAAGTGCTCTTAGTCTTTTACAATAACTCAAACTTCTACTCTTATGTAAGTTCTTAATGTGTTTGGACCAAAATACATTTTAAATATAAAATTGCGCTTATTATTTTTTATTTATTTTTTTATCAAGAATCTGTGTGTTTTGGGATGTTGCATAGTGTGGTTTCTTTTCCTTTTTTTCTTTTGCACATTTGTTGTTGATTTTAATCAGTTGATTAGTTGATTGGCTTGGGGTGGATCATGTGACATGGGAAGGATTTTTGGGCTTGGCTTTTCGGTTCATTTTTTGTCTGACGAAGTCTTGTAATGAACTTCAGAAACTTATGGGTGTCTGATTTGATGGAACAGTGGTGGACCTACTCCTGGCTTCCTGCTTTCCTTCGTGTTTCTTACCCATTAATGTTATGTCATTTGATCTACCTTTTTATTATAATTGCAGTTTCCTTATTGTTTTTTTTGAAAAACACTGTTTTATGTTTATTGGCTACTGTATTTACATTCTAGTGTTGTACATATTTGAACTAGTGATTATTGCATTTTATTGTATTCTGAAGAAGTTCTTTCATCTTAATAAGAACGAAAGCTTAATATCTGTTCAGTATCAGTGTATCTTTCTTTTAGTCCATTGAAGTTTTATATATATATATATATATATATATATATATATATATATATGGGTCTACTTTACATTACCGACACGACACTTCACCTACACACAAAACACCGACCCCAAATAACCGAAACCACACAACACCGACAACTCACAAAACCGAACACAATTACACCGACACAAACAACGTAGACTACACATGACACACAATGACATATCCACTAACCCTAACCCAAACCCTAACCCTAAGGTCCGACACTACCGCACAGTTACCCTATCCGCACCCTAACCCTAACCCTAACTCACTTAACCCACCCCTACACCTAAAGACTGTCACTATCGCACACTTAACCTACCTGCACCCTAACCCTAACTCACTTAACCCACCCTAAAACATAAAGCCCGTCACTATCGCACACTCACCCCACCCGCACTTTAAACCTAACTCACTTAACCCGTCCCTAAACTACAGTCCATCACTATCACACACTTACCTTACCCGGACCCTAACTCCGACACTACCACACACTCACCTTTCCCACACCCTAACCCAAAATCCCACAATATCGCACACTTACCTGACCGCTCCTAACTCTGTCACTATCGCACACTTACCGAGTTGCGCTCACACGTTACCCTTGTCGGTCTTTTGGCTGTCGGCAAATCACCTTTTCGGTCAACTTACCTGTCGGTCGTTTCATCTCGGTCTTCCGCGTGTCGGTGAAGTGTCGTTTTGGTAAAGTAAAGGGGACCCATATATATATATGTATATATATATATATATATATATATATATAGAGTATGTCTACTCAACTGTATGTGCATCAAGCTTATACAGACTGATGCCCTATCAAATGATAAAATGAATTAGCATTTGCATGTATTATGACATGGCTAGCATTCATACCTGAGCCATACTTACCCCGTGCCTATCGGATGCATTGCAGTCTCTCCTAATGCACATCCCAATGCGTTTCTGTCTTTTCAGAAGCTGTACAGATCAGAAAACATAAAAAAGGTTGATAACACACATATGCAGGGAAGTCATAGTATTGTGTAGGCTGGCAATGAGGCATATAATTAACCAAAGTGGTTCACTGGTTTAAAAATATTCCTCCTATTGGCTAAGGTGGTCTTTTTTGCACCATTTCCTGTCACTGTAATGGTGACAGCATTGCTCATCATGGATTGCCAGTTACAGTGGTGACAGCCTTGAGCCAAGCTATTCCAAGCCTCAGCCTTGTACTGAGACCTGGTACAGCCCTGCTGTAAATGTCTACAGCTGCAATACTTTACAAGGAGTCCAACAAAGTTCTTGGACTCCTCCTTACACCTTCTTTGAGCTCTGTATCAAGCACCACCCTTGCCATGGCCTGCCATATCTTCTGAATGATATCCGGAAAAATGGCAGGGAGCTGGTGCCAACTCAGATCTTGCAGATACCAGGCTGTGCACAGTGACAGACATCATTGACAACATCACTTGCATGAAAGTAGGTAAACAGGTTGACTGTCACTGAAACTGGTTACGTTTTTTCCAAATGAACTTCAGGTGTGAAATACAGTAGTGATACTTGTTCATATGTGCTGCTCATTGTATATACACATGTTCCAAAGTGACTACTTCAACTGTTTTTAACGATGAGGTGTGAGTTGCATTACAAATTATACATTTGCACCTCTGGCCATGCTCACTGGTATGGTGGATGGCAAGCATAAATAAACCCTTCTGATAAACAAATGTGACATGGGATTATTAAAAAAAAATGTATTTTAAGTAGGACATAATGCCTTGGTGTGACAAATATTTTACAGTCTGTGACTGATGGCAGCTGGGAACCAAACTCACAAAGAAAAAAAAAAACAAATTGTTTACTTTTGTTTATTAACTACCAATACTCTCCTGTAGTACTGGAAGTTAATAAACAAAAGAAAATAATTTAACATTCTCTGGGTGTAAACTGAGGTGTAACAATTTTATCATGACTGGAGAGAGACCTAACAAGCCTTTATGTCTTGCACTTTAAGGTGCATTTTTATAGTATTTGCATTTTGAAACAAATATTTATTTCTGTGAAAAAGTTTCCATTGCATTGATTTGAGTAATCCCTGTAACACATATTGAGGAAGGGGCCATACAGATTTTACAGTACATAATATTCTACACAACATATATTTACATGTTAACTGTTAATTAACTGGGCGTTAACTGTAAGTTAACTGGGCAGCGCAGTGGTGCAGCGGCTAACGTCGCCTCACAGAAAGAAGTAACTGGTTCAATTCTTGGCTGGGGTGCCTTCTGTGCGGAGTTTGCATGTTCTGCCTACATTTGCATGGGTTTCCTCCTGGTACTCCTGTTTCCTCCCACAATCCAAAGACATGTGTCTGGAGCATTTCTCCCGGGCCTATGCTGA
Source organism: Protopterus annectens (assembly GCF_019279795.1). Lineage (NCBI taxonomy): Eukaryota > Metazoa > Chordata > Ceratodontiformes > Protopteridae > Protopterus > Protopterus annectens. The sequence continues at coordinate 1,970,335,733 of NC_056726.1, forward strand.
AAATGGGATCTGTCCTATTCAGACTTTCCCGGTCAACAAAATGATAAATAAAGAATATACACTTGGGGTAAAGACAAATCTTATGCCATAGCAGCCATGTTCAGAGATACATTCAAATATGAACTGTTCACCTTTTAATAACTTCCCTGACACCTAATACTTCTAATTGCAATGAGTCATACTTTATCCACATACTTGTGATTTTATATAGATGCAAGTGTAGTTTTAATTTACTATGTCAAGTGATATGATTAGCACACAATAGACATAAAAGACAGTTCACCTATTTATCATTCATTACACAGAATTGTGTTGCAAGTTTCAGTTTTTAATTTGACAATTGTACTTCATCTTCAAGTACAACAAAACAATGACTGACATTACTTTATTCGGACCCCTACATTAGGGCAATCTGCAATGTGGCTTCAAACCCTGCTTTATTTGTGCCATTCATCAGAACTTACTACTTTAACATGTTGAGCCACAGAGAAAGTTAAATATGAGGGATATTTTCTGCTCTCAGTACTGCCCAGAGTGCTGACTGAAGCACACCAGCAACAGTCTCATTTGTGTTACTGATGACTAAGTCTTTGCAAATGTGAAATACATTTTCTGAGTTTTTGATTTGGAAAGTGAACTTTTGTTCACTGATTGTGATTGCCGACAGTTACTGGCATTCAGTACTAAGAGTCTTGCAAAAGATGATGGCAAAAAAAAATAAATAAGCATTATGCTAATTAATCAAGTGGTGGCCTTATACAAGTAAAATGTTGACAGTAAAGATCATTACTTTTACTGGCACATAAAAAATATCTAGATTTGAACCCAGCACCTATGGCATTTTCCTCAAACACTGATCATTTTTAACTGTGTTTGCCACTTGATAAGTTGTGTTAATAATAGAGATCATCATGAATTTGTTTCAAAAGATTTATTGAGGAAGGGACTATACAGTGTTTATAGGCAGTGATAATTTACACAGCATGTACAAATAAAAGGTACAACTATGTTAATGAAATGCATTACTGTCATAAATATATATTTCAGATATATTATTATAATAATTTTATTGATTAACTACCCTTATTTCTCGATTCATTATGCTGCAGATTTTACTTCCTTAGACATTAGGATAACATACAGGGGAGGAAATCTGAGTGTCTTAGTCAGTTAATGCGCTGTGCTGTGGTTGACAGGGGCCTGGGTTCAAGGCAGGGCAGTGGTGATTATTCATCTCAGACTCAGCCTTGATGGAGTTGGTGCATATCTGTAAGTCAAACTCCACTTGAGCAACCCACACGCAAGGCCTTAACCTGGTCTGTGACATTAATAGAACTTGTTGGTGGGATAGATTCCTGTCCCAAAGACTCCCCCATCTAGGGAACAGACTCCCTCTCCATGTCATGAATAGTACCTCTCTAGCCCTTTTTAAGAGGAACCTGAATGATTGGATGGGAAACAGAAAATACAACCCTGGGATCCCACCTATGTCCCTGCTGGACAGGGTGAACAGGTGCTGACTTTGTGGGAACATGGACAAAATTCTTAACCATGCTTATAAGGGCCTCTGGGCCAATAGCCTAGTATCATCCTATGAACCTGTGAAACGAAGTGTTGGGAGACCATCAATATGTGTACATGTTGTTTCTAACAGCCCTTTTATTTTATATATAATATATATATATATATATATATATATATATATATATATATATATATATATATATATTCTTTTAAACCAAAAGCATTGCCAAGAATCATCTAGAAGGCTCCTCGGAGGCATTAAGCATTATCATCACTCTGTCTATATTACCATAGCAACCTGGGAGGGTCTGTTTCTGTTAGTGTATCTGTCTACTGCATACCAGAGGCTTGCAATGCACCTGAAGCAAAGCTTTACTTCACTGCAACTTCAACCATAAATTCCCTCCCTTTCAGTGAGGCAGCAGCCAGAAAAACAACAGAGAGCGAACAGATAAAAAAAAAAACCTTCCAACAAGCTGCCACAAGAGATAACACATTCTTCCAGCCTCGCCACCTCTCACTCAGCAGATGTATAAACAAACTATTCTCTGCCAATATATCCAAAATCACAGTTTTATCCACCCCTTCCCTTGGATCCAGGCTAAAACACCAAATGTCTCTTCCTAATAAACAAGCATCAGTAAACCTCGATCACAAGCCACAAACTACAGCTTCCCGGAGATGAAAACGGCAATGTACAACAGCTGCCAGACACAGCTGCATCCACACACACCATGTCAGGCTTAATCAATCAGCACTCGAAGCTATGATACCTGCCATAATTGATATTAACTATGTTTATACAGAATAAAAATGACATTTGTACTAGCTGCCAGACACAACTGCATCCACGCACACCATATCAGGATTGATCAAACAGCACTCGTAGCTGTGATACCTGCCATAATTGATATTGGGCCGGATTCATGAAGGCTTGCACGGAGTCTAAGAGTAGAGTAAGACTCCATGCAGCCAACATGTCTGCCGAGCGATCCAGAAACAGCCGGTAGGGGCGTGAGCTCCTAAAAGGCTCTTACACGGACAGGGCTAGGATATGCAAATTACCTCAATTGCTGGTGAAAGCTATGCAAATGAGGTAAATTTGTGATCCAGGAAACTGGAACCTGTCTGAGTAAGAATAGTGTTATTTGCAGAAATGCACTCCGTTGACAACTGAGTACCGTTCTGCAAATAGCAAAACGGAGCCGTAACAGCTCCAAAAAAGGATGCATCCAGTTGAGGAAGCATGCCAATGGCCAAAACTATGGCCATTGGAAATGTTCACTGATGCAAAATAAAAATAAAATAATTTTTTTTATCCTGATCTCCGAAGTTTAAGCGTAGCGCAGCGCAAACGTGCTGTGCTGTAAAAATCAGAAAACCAATAATTAAAATCCGCAAATATGGATTTTATTGTAATTCTTAATTTACAATGCAAGGGAATGGCAGGCTGAAGATAACATGGCTACCGAGTAGAGGTTGCTAAGGGGGGAAGCTCAGTCTAAGAGATGTAACCAAGCATTAGTAGGCAATCCTATGCAAATGAGGGTAAGGATAGTGAATCCCAAGTTTACATAGCAAATGAGCACAGTCAGTGGAGTGTAGGAGTAGGATAAGGGGAGTATCAGAGTAGAAGATAGGTGACATCATGAGGGGGGTATGTATGAAAGAAGTGAAGCTCATTGGAGCAGAGTGGCATGTGTTTGCTGTCAGTTACTCATCACTGGAAGAGGTGTGTCAACAGGTACCCTAGCTAAAGGCAAGAAATTGAAGATGTATGCCGTGGATAACACTAAAGTTTCTTGTTGAAGTGCTTGCAATGTGTTTGCCCACGGGTATGCACCTGTATATCTGAGTAAGAGTGTGTGCGCGGGTTTAAGCCGGAGTAAGCATGTCTAAGGTTGATGAAATGTGTGTAAGCACGTATGCGCCAGTGTTCATGCATTTTAGCAAGAATAAGCAAGTTTTAGCCCATGTAAGCATGTGTGCACGCTTGTGAGCTGGTGTGAGCATGTTTGCACTTGTGTGCGCAGCGCTGCCCCCCTGAGGAAACAGAAAGGGAAAAGGAAGCACAACAAATAGGAGGAAGTTAACCAGAGAGTACTAGCAGAGCTAGCAGGTGAAAACAATCAGAATCAGGCAATTACACAGGCAGTACACTAGCCCAGCCCAGCACTTAAAACTCTGCAAATAACTTTCCACCATGTTTTCCTCAGAGACACTGCAACACTGCAGTAAACTAAGAGAAGTGAAAACTTAAAAAGCTTTACTGAGACAAAAAATGTTTGGGGCTGCCATTGCTGTTATAAGGTGACATATGCAACATGATGAGGGTGGTGACAATGCGAATGCTGCTGGACAACCCACAGTGAGGAGACGGAGAAGAGTGTACAGGCCCAGGGTAACCTATCAGGGGCTATATCAGCTGGAGATAGTTGAGCGCTATAGAGTGGACAGAGACCTCATGCAGAAAATTGTTGAGCTGTGCAGGCCATGCCTCACACACAGAACCAACAGAGGGGAACCCATCCCAGTGGAAACCAAGGTATGTGTTGGCCTAAGAATATTAGCAACAGGTACCTTCCAGAGACCAACTGGTGATATGATGGGGATATCACAGGCATCTGCATCCAGGGTACTGCACCAGTTCCTGGATGCCATGTCAGCAAATGTCGGTGATCATGTATATTTCCCCAATTCCCGTGAGGTATTGGCCAGCAATATGCGTCTCTTCCAGCAAATAGCGGAATACCCTGAGGTAGTGGGTGCAATAGACTGCACACACATACACATCAAAGCACCAGCTGGTGAGCTGGGTAGGGTCTACTTTAACTGCAAGGGCTTCCCCTCCATCAACTGCCAGGTCATGTGTGATGTATACCCCTCACTGGTGAGATCAGATCATAAACTAATCTCGCTGGAGGTCCTCATCCCGCCCCCACCTGAAATAAAAAAGACCACAGTGAAAAACTTCTCAAAAGCCGACTTCATACTTCTAAAAACTAGCGTGGTCTCCTTTAAGGCCCCTGAGCCAGTGGTAAACATTACTCAAACCGCTGAATCACTTACAAATGCCTTCTACCAGCACCTACAGGACTGCATGGATCAGGCAATCCCAAACAAAACTAAGACTGTTTGTACCAAAGGCAAGCGTCCAGTCTGGTGGACCCCAGCCATAAACAAGCTCTACAACAAAAGGAGGAAGATACTACAAGATAGAGCAAAATCCTTGAAAGGTAAGACACCTTTGATCATTATAAGTAAAAAACTAAGAGCTCTCATAAAATCATCCAAGGCAAATTTTGAGAGAAAAATCGCCAAGGACTCAAAAGACAATCATAAGGCCTTCTTTAGCTATGTTAGAAACCTAGGAGGAAGCTCCCAGATATGCTCAGAATTAGTTCAAAATGATGTGAAGATTACTGGACCTACACACATTGCCAACATACTGGCTGACAGGTTCAGTGCAAACTTCTCCCCCCCAAAAGGAGAGATATCTATACCAGAGGATTGTAGCCCCCCAAACATCTCCAATGCCCAGGTGAGAACTGCCCTCTCCAAGGCAAAAAACACAGCATCCATGGGACCGGATGGTGTCCCCGGCTGTGTGCTCCACGAACTCAATGAGGAATTAAACCCGCAGTTAGGACAGCTGTTTAATCTTAGCCTCACCTCAGGATACGTACCCAAGGAGTGGCGCACAGCGACTGTGGTCCCACTTCACAAGGGCGGTGCCTCCACCGACCCTGGTAATTACCGTCCCATTAGCTTGACAAGCCTTATCTGCAAAGCCATGGAGAGGATCATAATGGAACTCATAAATAAAGACATAGGGAACTTGCAGACTTTAGATCCAACCCAGTTTGACTTTGTCAAAGGCAGATCATGCCTTTTAAACTTGGTTGACTTTTTCGAGACAGTCACCAAGACCATTGATGAGGGAAAGGCAGTCCATACAGCCTACCTCAACCTGGCAAAGGCCTTTGACACAATACCCCACTCAGGTATCATCGAAAAACTCATCAGCTTGAATGTAAACCCATACATCACAAGATGGGTTGCAAACTGGCTAAGTGACAGAACCCACAGGGTCAGAGTTGCTGGAGCCATGTCAGACTCAAAGCCTGTCACAAGTGGTGTCCCACAGGGCTCAGTCCTGGGTCCACTCTTGTTCGGCATCTACTTTTCTGAAGTACAAGCAAACACAGGAGGGTTATGGCTGACAAAGTTTGCAGATGACTGCAAACTGGGTGCCATAGTCGAAAACACATCTGACACAGATATCCTTCAGAAGGGCCTCACAGAAATGGATAACTGGTGCCAGAGCCATGGCCTAAAGTTAAACGGCAAGAAATGCATAGTCATACCCTTCGGGAAAAACAAGCTTACCCCTAGCTACCATATAGGTGGCAATCCACTGAGCACAGAAGAAGTCATCAGGGATCTGGGGACCCAGGTTGACAGTAGCCTTTCGTTTGACACTCATGTTGCTAAAGTAGTTAGGAAAACCTTCTACATTGCCCACCTGATCATGAAGGGATTCACATCTAGATCAAGGGAGGTCATCGTCCCCCTGTACTCATCACTCATTAGACCTATGATTGAGTACAATGCCCCATTTGGAATGTATCTGACCCGACACCTGCAGCAGCTGGAAAGGCCCCAAAAGTTCCTCACCAAAAGGATAAAGGGTCTCAAAATATGTCTTATGCTGCCCGACTGAAAGAACTCCAGCTCTATTCAGTCTCATACCGCTTGCTCAGAGGTGACCTGTGCCTGACATATAAGGCCATGTCAAACCCAGATTTGATGAATATGCTTCACCTCAAAAAATCTACATCCCTCAGAACCACAAGGGCGGGAGACTTAAACCTTGACACGGTTATTAATAGAATGTGCTGGAGGGACAAATTCATCACCCAGAGACTCCCTATGCTGTGGAACAAAATCCCGGTACATGTGAGGCAGAGCACCTCACTGGCCTTGTTCAAGAGGAATCTTGACCAATGGATGGGAGATCGCAGATATACCCCAGGGATTACTTCAGTGTCACTGCTTGACAGAGGCACAGCAAAATAATAGGCATAGTTTTATTCAAACTAAAGGGGTGGAGAAAGCCACATAACTATGGGCTAGGCTTATAAATGCCCTTGGGCATATAGCCTAGTATGAACCTATGAACCTATGAACCTATGCCCAGGGCATAATACTGAATGTGTGTGCTGGCTGCCCTGGAAGCTACCATGATTCCCATATCTGGCATCTGACACAGCTGTACCAGACATTTGCCAATGGGGACATCCCTCATGGTCACCTAGTGGGGGATGTTGGCTATGCACTGGAGCCGTGGCTGACACCCATCAGAAACGCACACAAACCTGAACAGGAATGCCATAATGAGGCACATGCACAAACATGAAATGTAATCGAGAATGTGTTTGGGCTGCTCAAGTCACGGTTCCAGTGCCTGGACACATCTGGTGTAGCCTTGCAGTACTCAACAACTGCATGTACCCAAATTGTCATGGTATGAGCTATGCTACATAATATGATCCTGCGAAAACAGCTGCAGCAGGAGCAGCATAGGCCCAGGCCAAACAGCCCCCCACCATTGCCAAGACCATCACAGGCAGAGCGTGACTCGGAGAAGGAACAACCTGAGCCTGCCCCATTAGGCAGAAGGAGGCATGCCCAGTATGCTTTGGCCTTGGCAAAGAGGCAACGCATAGCACATACACTGGCTCAGTAGGAACCCTGGAAATGATACCTCTCTCAGATTCACACATATAGTAAAAGGGATGCCTAACTTGACACTACCTGTTTTCAAACATGTATAGGGAGTGTACTATGTACATCTGACGTAGGCAGTCCTGCAGCACCACCTGAGGCATGATTGCCATGTGTTAAGCAATATAAAGCAGTGCTAAACAGCTTATACCACTATTTAGTATATGTAAACAAAATTGCACACACTAACTAGCACAACTTTGGTCAATGTTGAGCAATATTTCGCAACGTTCAGCAATGTTGGTTAATGTTGAGCAATGTTGGACAAGCTTGGTCAAAGTTGGGCATAGTTGAGCAAAATCAGGTAAACATGCTCATATTTGCTCTACTGGCCCTTAAGCAGTCTGGTCTGCTCAGTATGAAAATATAAAGCAGTGACAGGCCTTAAACCCAGGATACTGTCCACTATAGTCATAGTACTGAACCACTAAACCATGACAGCATTTCACTGGTCAGCCTGTATGAAGAAATGTTGATAAGTCTATGCAAAGTATCTCATGGAAACCCTGCAGGCACAGCATAATCTCTGTCGAGTTATGACACAAAGGTGAGCCCTGCAGTAAAAATAGAACCTGATTTTCAACACACATATAGTATAAATGTTAATATTGGTCATGTTCACACACATTAACAAATGTAGTGGACTTCAGACAGCAACATACTGAAAGGTCACACTGGGCATGCTCACACACGAATAAATGAGACAAATGTCAGGCAACAAAACACTGAAAGGCCAAACTGGGCATGCTCACACACTTAGGCCATGTCTGAGTACAGCAGTGGGCCACACATATCCGGCAGTTGTATGTGTTAACCCAGGAACCTCCCATTATTCACCAATCCACCTTGTGCACACAGTTATATGACTACAGACACATATATAATATATTGGAACCCTGTCATAATCAAATATGTACTACAGATACTTAGGTTGTTCATAGAAAGTGGGAAAGCAAAGAAGATAAAAAACCTGCAATCAGTATCATCAATAAACAATGTGCACTCCAAACATTATCATAGGTTCATAGGTTGATACTAGGCTATCTGCCCTAGGGCATTTATAAGCCTAGCCAGAGTGTGTTTGGCTTTCGCAACCCTGTTAGATCAGTAGACTGGGCCTGTGAATAGTAGGTCACACAAGATAGCCCTTTTATGGTTAGTTTATTGTGCCTCTGCCTAGCAGGGACCCAGAAGAGATCCCAGGGGTAAACATACGATCACCCATCCACTCGTCAAGATTTCTCCTGTAGAGGGTCAGTGAGGGGCTCTGCCTATGCGGGACTGGGATCTCATTCCAGAGTGAGGGGAGCCTCTGGGATATGAATCTGTCCCTCCAGCATGTCCTATTAATATCTGTGCTGAGGTTTAAGTCCCTGGAGCGTGTATATCTAAGGGATTTGGATATCCTGAGATGGAGCATGTCCATTAATTCTGGGTTGGACATGGCTTTAAACATCAGGCACAGATTGCATCTGAGTAGGCGGTAAGCAACTGAGTAGAGCTGGAGTTACTTTATCCGAACTGCACAGGGCATCTGTGTGAGTCCTTAGATCCACCTGGTGAGGTACTTTTGTGGCCATTACATTTGCTGCAGGTGTTGGGTAAGGTACATCCCAAATGGGGAATTGTATCCAATCATGGACCTGATGAGTATATGGGCACAATGACCTCACTTGATCTAGATGTGAAACCTTTTGGGATAAGGTGGGCTATATAGAAGGTCTGTCTAACCACTTTGGCAACGTGATTGTCAAAGGCAAGATTACTATCTACTCGGGTCCCCAAATCCCTAAAAACTTCTTCCGTACATAATGGATTACCACATATGTGGTAATATGTGTGCACTTTGTTATTCCCAAAGGGGATGACTATCCATTTAATGGCATTTAGCTGTAGGCCATGGCTCTGGCACCAGTTATCCATCTCTGTGAGACCCTTTTGGCGGATGCTTGTGCCAGCTGGAGAGTCGATTATAGCACCCAGTTTGCAGTCATGTGCAAACTTGGTCAGCCATAGTTCTCCTGTGTTAGCCTGTACATCAGAGAAATATATACTGAACAAGAGAGGTCCCAGGACTGAGCCGTGTGGGACGCCACTTGTAACTGGTGTAGAGTCAGACATGGCACCTGCAATACTGACCATGTAGGTGCTATCCCTGATCCAGTTTGCAATCCATCTTGTGACATATGTATTGATATCTAAGCAGGTGAGCTTATTTGTGATGCCCGAGTGGGGTATTGTGTCGAAGGGTTTTGCGAGGTCCAGGTAGGCTGTGTGGACTACCTTCCCTATGTCTATGAACCTGGTAACTGTTTAAAGAAGTTGACCAGGTTCAAGAGGAAAGATTTGCCCTCAACAAAGCCGAATTGGGTAGGATCCAGTGTCTGTAGGTTCCCGATGTCTTTGCATATAAGTTCCATGATGATACACCCCATAGCTTTGCAGACCAGGCTAGTTAGGCTTATAGGGCGATAGTGTCCGGGGTCCGTTGTGGCACCACCTTTGTGGAGTGGGACCATTGTTGCTGTATGCCATTCCTTGGGTACATATCCTGTAGTAAGTCTGATATTGAACAGTGACTTAATGTGAGGGTTAAGTTCTTCATGAAGCTTGAGTAAGACGTAGGCCAGGACACCGTCCGGTCCCATTGATGCAGTGTTGTCTGGTTTGGAGAGGGCAGGTCTCACCTGTTCATCTGTGATGTCAGGGAGGCTACACTCTGTTGGGATGGACATTTGCTCTTTAGGGGGGATGGAGGGAGACATTTGCACTGAACCTGTTTGCCAGGATGTTGGCAATGTCTGTGGGTTCAGTGTATTTTTTGTCATTTTGCACTAACTCACAGCATATCTGGGAGTTGCCACCCAGGTTCCTGACATAACTAAAGAAGGCCTTGTGAATGTCCTTAGTGTCTTGTGCAATTTTCCTTTCAAAGCGGCCCTTAGATTAATTCATGAGTGATCGTAGCTTCTTGCTAGTACTGATCAGAGATGCCTTCCCTTTTTGAGATTGTGCTCTATCATGTAGTAGCCTCCTCTTTTCGTTGTATAGCTTATTTATGGCCTGGGTCCACCAGACAGGTCCCCTGCCTTTTGAGGAGTGAGTCTTGTTTTTATTTGGGATAGCATGATCCATGCATTCCAGTAGGTATCCATAGAATGCGTTTGTAAAGGATTCTGCTGTCTGAGCCGTATATACCACTGTCCCAGGGTCTTTGAAGGATACTACCTCAGTTTTGAGAAGTGTGACATTTGCTTTTGAGAAGTTCTTCATCGAGATTAACTAGGATAGGGGTGGGGATGGGATATGGATGTCCAGTGAGATAAATGTATGGTCTGACCTTACCTCTGGTGTGGAACATAGAGTCCCCATGTTGGTGATGATCAGGTCCAATATGTTTTCCCCTCTTGTGGGTGTGGTGACCAGTTGTGCCATAGCATTTGAGTTTATAAATTCAAGCAACCATTGGGTGAGGGTGTTGGGGCTTGAGTAGTATTCTCAGTCAATGTTTGGGTAGTTGAAGTCACCCAATATAATGGTGTTTGGAGAGACCTTCATATTCTCCAGTGTTCTCAGGAAAGCCAAGTGGGATTCCCGAGTTTGGGAGGGTGGTCTGTAGCAGGCTACAAACTGAAAGGCAGCTTTGCCCACTGTTAGTTGCACATGTATGGTCTCCAATGCTTCGTGCAGTGCTACTAACCTGGAAGTGTGTGTATCTGTGATGTATATGGATACTCCCCCTATTTATGTTGGTCGGTCCGAGTTTTGTGGCTGAAAAGCATGGTATGAAGTATAACCTGGTAGTGCTGGGGTGCTTTTGGGAGCCTGAACCAGGTGTCTGTTACTGCACAGATATCGACATTCTCCATACTGAGGAGAGCCTTGAGTGCATGCATTTTGAGGTTTAGACATCTGGTGTTGAGCAGCTTTACCCTTAGTTTATTTTACCTTGTATTGTCTATGGAGATGGGTTTGTCTTTTGAGCCTTGCCTAAAAAAGGCACTATGGGGGTGGCAAGAGCCTTAGCCAGTATTCGAAAGTCCAGGGGTGACAGGTGCAAGCCATCCCTAGCGAAGCAATGTGGCATGTCGAACATGTCATCCCAGGCTGACAGACACTGGATCCCCTTTGAATGACACCAATATGTTAGCCAACTGTTAAAATTGATCATTTTGTCTGTATACTGTGCCATCATTCTTGGTGAAGGTAAGATGCTACACAAGGTCAGGGTCATACTGGCCTGGGCTACATGATCAGAGAGCTCCTCTATGTCTCTTGTCATGTAGTCCAGGGAGGAACATCTGAGGTCATTCACACCAGCATGGACAATGATGGAGCCATATTTGTACTTGCTTTGGAGTGACCTGAGTGCATGTGTTATGTAGCGGATCCTAGCACCCAACAGACAGCTCAAAGTGACCTTCTCCCTGTTCAGCCTGGTGAATGGGACATCAGTGTGTCTGACAATGGAGTCACCTATTACAAGTGTATTAGGTGTGTTGTTTAGCCCTAAGGGCAGTGACTGTGTGGCACACTGACTTTGTGAACTATGTGATATGTGGGTATTGTTGTGGGTAGCAGTTGTTTGGGTGTCTGCTTTGGAGGTCTCTGCTGCTTAGGCAGATTTTATTTAGAGCCTCCGAGTATGTTTTTGTGAGGTAATGTGTTTTGTTTGCTGTTGCTATAGGTCTATGTGAGACTGGATTTGTGGTGTGTGTGGTTATCTTCACCACCTGATAGACTGTGCCAGTCATGGGTCGAGAGAGTTCAGCCTCCTGTTTGTCTATATAGTTGCATCTCTCATATATATCTGAGTTTGTTGGGAGGAGGAGAGGGTTGTCTGTGTACATAAGGCAGTTATAACATTGCCTCAAAATTCCCATATTCACCAGCTGGACTGGAGAGTATACACAAAACCGACCTTTGGACAAGCCAGAATATTATGATGAAATACTCTGTTGACTGATCAAAAAGGATTAGTAGGGTATTAAGTGTGTAAAAGAGTATAACAGGGGTTTAGTGCACAGGTTTGTCGGTGTTTTGGAAAGATTATCTGCGAAGGAGTCCAGACAGAACCATGACACCTCCTTCAACTATGTCATAAATAGCAATGTACACTCATATATGTCCTGAGTCAGGGCCAACTGTACCTGACTGACAATGCCAAAATCCTGTCAGACAGGCCCATATATACATACCCACCTCCCACTGACAAAAGGCCCTATCATCATACCAGGAGATATCACATGTAGAATGGGTATACAGCTCCTTCCAAAGCCAAAAACATGGCATCAATTGGATTACATTGTTTCCCTATATGTGTCATAAGTGAACTGCAGAACAAACAGACCCTGCACCTGAACAGTCTGTTGAGCCTCACCCTCTCTACAGGATCTGAAACTGTTGAATAGGTTACAGCAACATATGGCACACCCCACAAGTGTTGTGCACAACAGACCATGGAAACTATAGTCCTATAAGCCTATGAAGTCTGATCAGCAAGGCTATGGAGTCCATCATGATTGAAGTCATAAACAGAGCTATTGGAAGCCGACAAACACACAACCCTACCAACTTTGGTTTGTTCATGGGCAGATCATGGTTCCCAAACCTGCTAGACTGTTTGCAAGGCAGCCACCCAGGGCATACATCACTGAAAGGAACTACACACATCCCACATAGACTTTGAATAGCCCTTTATCAACATCCCTGATGCATGTCGTATCCACAAAATCAATAATCTGTGCATAAATATGTATTGTCATACGATGGAATGGCAGTTGGTCCACAGATAGATCACACAAGCTAAGAATTGTGGAGTCCTGTTCAAGCTGTTACCTGCTGTCCCACATGGTTCATTCCTGGGATTGCATAAAACAAAGTGCACACACATTACCATGTCCAGCCTGATGATGTCGGCATCCTACAAATGTAGCAGGGGAAAAGAAACCACCCAGTAAAGCATATAGTGCGTCATGTTAATGCGTATCTCTCTAGTATCATAACATAATTAGGTAGGGGTTTGAATCCAGCAATTGCTGAGTGTGTGTTTGTGTGGGGGGTGTATGTGTGTGATTTCCTTTGAGAGCAGTGTCCTTTTCCGAGACTAGGAAAACACATGAAAAGAGGTAAATTCCTCTTTGGCAAGTCTGATGATGTCAGTATCCCACAAATACAGCAGTGGAAAGGAAAATTTCCAGTAAAGCATATAGTGTGTCGTGTAAATGCGTACCTGTCTAGGATCATAATCTAGTTAGGTAGGGGTTTGAATCCTGCAATTGTTGAGTGTGTGTGTGTTGGGGGTGTATGTCTGTGATTTCCTTTGAGAGCAGTGCCCTTTTTGGAGACTAGGAAAACGCATTAAAAGAGGTAAATACCTCTTTGGCAAGTCTGATAATGTCAGTATCCCACAAATACAGCAGTGGAAAGGAAAACTCCCAGTAAAGCATATAGCACGTCATGTTAATGCGCATCTCTCTAGTATCATAACGTAGTTAGGTAGGGGTTTGAATCCTGCAATTGTTGAGTGTGTGTATGTATGACACTGTTGGTCAATATGCTGTGGGTTTTGCTTTTACTACTGTATGACATATCAGTAAAACAACAGCATGTGCATTGCACACTTCAGGTATCTGTGTGGCAAATACATATATGTACATGTGACCTCAATTAGTTCATACGTGTGAAGCCTGCTTTCTACATGAATACATCTGTTACCATTGGCAGTTTGTGCTGCTGCTTCTCAGACCTTAGGTCACATATGTATGTATGTGACGAGGCCAGCCACTGTAGTGATCTGTGGCCTAGGTCATCTGTGTCACACACACCCATGACAGTGTCTATAGAATAGTGTGAGTGAGGGTTCATGCCTGGGGTATATTTCAGACATGTTCAAACACAACACAGTCTGTCAATAATGGGCATTCATTATAGGTGTACAACAACTTTGTGGATATGCATACAGACCCCTTATTGCTTATGTGATACACCGTGGGACATCAGAATACCTTTGAAAATGTGAATACCAAAGGACAGATGACATAACATGTGGCTGTATGTACACATCGGTACCCCTGCTACATGTTGTGGGCTACTACCTATGTGGTACTGTCAGGATACTATGTTTAGTAAATGTGGATGACTATGCTATAGTTGGCTTATAGCTTTACAGCATGGGTTGATCAACAGGTATCTGTCTGTATGATACCCTTGTGGAGGATAAGTGTCTCATCCAGAGAATGCATTGTAGGCCACTGTATGCATTACCAGATGTGGACGGACATATCCCTAGTATGTTTGCTTGTACCTAGGACGGCTGCATGCCAAACAGGAGTGGTCCCAGGAATGGGTGGTGGTCAATACCACTGATTACTGGTATAGTATAGTACCGGAAGGATTCAAATGCTACTGTGTATCCTACATCTGTGTGTCAGTTGTCAAGACATCATCTCACGATTGGTAATAGTCAGGCTGTTGAGGTTGTGTATACTACCAGAATGCAAACCAATGACCGATATTAACAGTATCACCCACAGAATAGTGTCAAACCATGTCATACACACATGTGTACCCAAGTTAAAACATATGTGTAGTAAAATGCATACTGGCCACCAATAGGAAATATGAAGTGTTACCACTGTCCAATACAGGGCATGTCACCCTTCCCATGTGTCCACTATGCACGTACACGCAGACAGTGCACCTCCACCATGTTCACAAATGTACACCTGCAAATCTGGACTGCACACATCACACACGTACCGTCCACTCACCAACACATGCTGCCAGTACCACACACATCATCCAAGTGGCACATGGGCGGACAATACATTTTTGGAATTAACTCTGGTGTAAACAATACTACATTGATAATCATAGCTTTAATGCGTCATGCCTGCTCAGATATACATACAAGGATATCATTACACTTTACTGTTGACAACATGCTAACATTGCTACACTGCTATTAGGTCACCCTGCACATCAGCACCATGTTAGCCTGTTCCTGCATCAATGTCACAGATGACAGGAGGTGACATAGTTTCATCATATGCACAGGGTGTGTTGCTGGTTTGCCAGAGCCTGACAATGACCCATCCAATCAACATGCATGTGTGTGTGTGTGTGTGTGTGTGTGTGTGTGTGTGTGTGTGTGTGTGAAGGACAACAGTACAGCATGGGTCAATGTTGATGTAATGTGTGTGTGTATGTGCTAGCCCTAGGTGTTTGGTTTATGTGTGTGTGTCTGCATGCACACAGTTCCACCATGTGGCTGCCAAATATGGGAGGTTGTGGGACAGCCACAGACTGTACCTGCCAGGCTGTACAGATCACTGTCTCCGAACACAGGCACAGTACCTGTGCCTGGCAGGGGTGTCACGGACAGTATTGGGTACTAAGCCAGACTGGGTACTATCATCAGAGGCAGAGGGATGTCGACTGGACCCATGTCCCTGCAGGGACTGGCCAGAGCCATGTGCATGTGGTCGTCTAGGACGGTCTATTGATAGCCCAGCCCCAACATTGCTGGGGCTGCTACTGCCACTACAGGAGCAGCTGGAACTTGTGTGTCATCTGCAACGACTGCCAGCTGATGATGTTGCTGGCATACGTCCATGTCAATGTCTCATCTGTCCTGCACTGTCCTGGCACATGGGCATTACATTGTGGAGGACATCTAGTGTCTCCCCACAACGTCTATCAATGACCTCAGTGTAATTACGGATGGCACCGGCAAGGTCACGGATACCGTCATTGATAGCGGTGTTATGGGCCCTCTGCGCCCTTAGTCCCTGCCTGGTGTACCATTCCATACATGCCTGTGCCTGCATTACAGCCCAGAACATACCTGAGGTTGTGAGACCTGTGGGGGCATGTCTGCCAGGGACATTACAACCAGCAGTGCTCCCACGAGAACCCCTGGACATATGCCTATGTGGTACCATTCCAGGTGTCTGGGTATGGCTGCTGTGAGGGGTTGCATGTGCCATAGATACCACACTATCCTGGTCAATGCCTACTATATGCTGTTCTTCAGCTAAGGCCATTGGTGTTGAGGGATGTATTGGCAGTATGAATGTGCACATAGATGGGGTGGAAAGCTGTGTACTGTCAATTGGCGGTCCAACGACAGACCCTGTCAAACCTGCCTGTGCCACATCACATGTATCATCATGTCCACTATTTGTGGCAGTGACTTCAGGTTCCCTGTTGCACTCATCCAACAAAACCTCAGCACCTGTGAGAGGAAGACAGGAAACACACTTTACAATCTGTACAGTATGTTAGTACACATGAACACATGCACACATGCACACATGCACACATGAACACATGAACACATGCACACATGAACACATGCACACATGAACACATGCACACATGAACACATGCACACATGCACACATGCACACAAGAACACATGAACACATGCACACATGAACACATGCACACATGCACACAAATACACTACTCAGTCAAGTTGACACACACACACACACACACACACACACACACACACACACACACACACACACACACACACACACACACACCAACAGGAATACAGAACATACTCATTATTGGTTGATGGTGGAGTACAGTATCACAAGCCAAAGAGTCCTATCACACGTGTCAGCATGCAGGATGTGTGTTGCTCAACAGCATGCAGTTCGAGTGTAGAGAGTCCTTGTTGATAACAGTATACATGTCTTTGATGCATGATTGTTGTTCAATGATTGGCCTCACCCTGGAACCAGTCTCACATAGACCTACCACGACAGCAAACCAAACACATAATCACACAAAAACATACTCGGAGGCTCTAAATAAAGATCTGCCTAAGCAGCAGAGACCTCCAAAGCAGGCACCCAAGCAACCGCTACCCCAAAACAAAACACGTGCAACACATATCTCACAAAGCCAGTGTGCCGAACAGTCACAGCCCTTAAGACTAAACAACACACCTGATACACTTGTAATAGGTGACTCTATTGTCAGGCACACTGACGTCCCGCTCACCAGGCTGAACAAGGAGAGGGTTACGGTGAGCAGCCTGTCAGGCGCTAGGATCTGCCACATAACACAAGCACTCAGGTCACTCCAAGGCAAGTACAAATATGACTCAGTCATTGTCCATGCTGGTGTGAATGACCTGAGACGTACCTCCCTGGACTACATGAAAAGAGACATAGAGGAGCTCTCTGAGCATGTAGCCCAGGCTGGTATGACCCTAACCTTGAGTAGCATCTTACCCTCACCAAGAATGATGCCACAATATGAAGACAAGATGATCAATTTCAACAATTGGCTTAAGTACTGGTGTCATTCAAAGGGGATCCAATGCCTGTCAGCTTGGGATGATATGCTCGACAAGCCATGATGCTTCGCTAGGGACAGCTTGCACCTGTCACCCCTGGGCTTTCGGATATTGGCAAAGGCTCTTGCTACCCCATAGCCTTTTAGGCAAGGCTCAAAAGACAAACTCACCTCCATAGGTATCACAAGGGATAAGAAACTAAGAGTAATGCTACTCAACGCCAGAAGTCTAAACCTCAAGATGCATGCACTCGAAACTCTCCTTAGCATGGAGAACATTGATATCTGTGCAGTAATAGAAACCTGATTTAGGGCTCCCAAGAGCACCCCAGTACTACCAGGTTATACTTCATACCATGCTTTTCGGCCCCAAAACTTGGACCGAACCACAAAAGGAGGGGGAGTATCGATATTCATCAAAGATACCCACAACTCCAGGTTGGTGGCAAAGCACGAAGCATCAGAGACTATCCATGTGCAACTAACAGTGGGTAAAACTACCTTCCAGTTTATAGCCTGCTACAGACCACCCTCCCAAACCCAGGAACCCCACTCGGCCTTCCTGAGAACACTGGAAAATATGAAGGTCTCTCCAAACACCATTATATCGGGTGACTTCAACTACCCAAACATAGACTGGGAGCATTACTCTAGCTCCAACACCCTAGCCCAAAGTTTCCTAGAATTTATAAACTCAAATACTATGGAACAACTTGTTACCACTCCCACAAGAGGGGAAAACATACTGGACCTGATCATCACCAACATGGGGACTCTATGCTCCAGACCAGAAGTGTATCCCTCACTGGTAAGATCAGACCATAAACTAATCTCACTGGATATTCACATCCCGACCCCACCCCCTTCCCAGAAAACCACAGTGAAAAACTTCTCTAAAGCAAATTTCACACTCCTCAAAACTGAGGTGGAATCCTTCAAAGCCCCCGGCTCATGGAAAATCTGCCCAGACCGCAGAATCCTTTATAAACGCATTCTATGAACACCTTCAGGAATGCATGGATCATGCGATCCCAAATAAAACCAAGACCCAATCCTCCAAAGGCAGACGTCCTGTCTGGTGGACCCCAGCCATAAACAAACTATACAATAGAAGGAGGAAGCTACTAAATGATAGAACAAAATCCCAAAACGGGAAGGCATCACTGATCAGTATTAGCAAAAAACTACGACCACTCATAAAATTGTCTAAGGCCAGCTTCAAGAGAAAAATTGCACAGGACATTAAGGATAATCACAAGGCTTTCTTTAGTTATGTTAGGAACCTGGGTGGTAATTCCCAGATATGCTCAGAATTAGTCCTAAATGACAAAAAATACACCGAACCCACAGACATTGCCAACATCCTAGCTGACAGGTTCAACGCAAACTTCTCCCCCCCTCCCCACCAAAAGGGCAACTATCTATCCCAGCAGAGTGCTGCCCCCCTGACATCTCAGATTCTCAAGTAAGAGCTGCCCTCTCCAAAGCAAAACACACAGCATCAATGGGACCAGACGGTGTCCCGGGCTGCGTCCTACATGAACTCCAAGAAGAGATAAACCCAAACATAAAACTACTGTTCAATCTCAGCCTTACTACAGGATATGTGCCCAAAGAGTGACATACAGCAACAGTGGTCCCTCTCCATAAAGGTGGTGCCTCAATGGATCCTGGAAACTATCGCCCCATAAGCCTGACTAGCTTGGTCTGCAAAGCTATGGAAAGGATCATCATGGACCTCATAAATAAAGATATCGGGGACCTACAGACACTGGATCCTACCCAGTTCGGCTTTGTTAAGGGCAGATCCTGCCTCTTAAACCTGGTTGATTTCTTTGAAACAGTCACCAAGGCCATTGACGAGGGGAAGGTGGTCCACACAGCCTACCTGGACCTCGCAAAAGCCTTCGATACAATACCCCACTCGGGCATTATAGATAAGCTCACCAGCTTAAATATAAACCCCTATGTCACTAGATGGATTGCAAACTGGCTCAAGGACAGAACCCACATGGTTAGAATTGCTGGAGCCATGTCAGACTCCAAACCAGTTACAAGTGGCATCCCACAAGGCTCAGTCCTGGGACCTCTCTTGTTCGGTATATATTTCTCCTAGGTGCAGGCCAACATGGAAGGACTGTGACTGACCAAGTTCGCAGATGACTGCAAACTGGGCACCATAATCGACTCTCCAGCCGACACAAGCATCCTCCAAAAGGGCCTCATAGAAACAGACAACTGGTGCCAGAGCCATGGCCTCAAGCTAAATGCCAAAAAGTGTATAGTCATCCCCTTTGGCAAAAACAAAGTGCCCACAAGTTACTACATAGGTGGTAATCCATTAAGTACAGAAGAAGTAATTAGGGACCTGGGGACCCAAGTTGATAGCAATCTCTCATTTGACAACCACGTGGCCAAAGTGGTTAGAAAAACATTTTATATAGCCCACCTAATCATGAAGGGATTCACATCTAGATCAGGGGAGGTCATCGTGCCTCTTTACTCATCCCTCATCAGGCCCATAATTGAGTACAATGCCCCTTTTGGGATGTACTTTACCAGACACCTGCAGCAACTGGAAAGTCCCCAAAGGTACCTCACCAAGAGGATCAAAGGGCTCAAACAGATGCCATATGCTGCCCGGTTAAAGAAACTCCAGCTCTACTCAGTGGCATACCGCCTGTTCAGAGGCGATCTGTGCCTGATGTATAAAGCCATGTCCAACCCGGAATTAATGGACATGCTGCACCTCAGAAAATCCAAATCCCATCGAGCTACGCGCTCGAGAGACTTGAACCTCAGCACTGAAATAAATAGGACACGCTGGAGTGACAGATTCATAACCCAGAGGCTCCCTTCACTCTGGAATAAAATCCCAGTCCAGGTTAGGCAGAGTCCCTCATTGACTCTCTTCAAGAGGAATCTTGATGAGTGGATGGGAGATCGTAGTTTTACCCCGGGTATCACTTCTGTGTCACTGTTAGACAGAGGCACAGTATACTAACCTCGAAAAAGGGCATAGCAAAATGAATTTAAAATGGGTGGCGAAAGCCAAAAACATTCTGGCTAGGCTTATAAATGCCCTGGGACAGATAGCCTAGTATGAACCTATGAACCTATGAACATGGACACAACATTGCTGTGCAAGTATAAAATGCTTTCCAATGTCCTGTGCACCATCACTCATAGGTATACATACCATGGCCAGATGCACACAACTGTCAGGTGTATAGCAATGAATACTATGTGTAGTACTGTAGTTACTGTAACTGGATGTAGTGTAGTACCATGAGCCATCATCAGGCAGCATCATGTGGTCACTCAAGGCCACTAATGTATGCCACACTGGTAACTATCTTGCTGTACCTGACCTGCACCACTGTGGCTTCATTAACCATTTCACAGCCAGTTGTTACATGGGTATGTAAGGTGTTCAATAGGGAGCATTGCCTAACATGAATGTGTTGTATGTTGAAGCGTGTCGCACTGCCCCATGAAAGGCCTCTGCCCCTCAGGTATAGTATGTGTGCTGTGTTGATGACATTTGGTATACCGGAGTCTGACCTTACAGCAGGTGTCTACATATGCCATGTGTATCATATTAACACTTACTACATATGACAAAGTGGTGTATGTTGTGTGCATGTGTATCGACTCTGCCTATATAATGTCCACTAGAGTGTACCACAACTGGTTGGGATGCTCTGTGTATTGCATGTGTTTGAGACAGCTACTCATGTTACTGGGATGTGCATAGTCCCACAGAGAACATGCAGAGCATGCATTATGTGTAGGTGTTTCACATGTGTATATGGCCTACAACTCTCCTATGACATGCACATGTTATATGCTATATCAAATGTAGAACACTCACCAGCATGGGTCTGCTGTCTTGCTATCACACCAGAGGGACCTACAAGGATATGAGACAGTTTGTCAGTGTCAACAACTATGGCATTGCTGCTGTGAGTTTGCAATTTTACAGCAGTACAACAGGTGACAGTCACAGGCATACAGATGATGTACCAAATTATCAGTATTACATGACACCAGGCTCCACATCTTCTAAATACACAGTACACATCTGATAAATGCATGTTCTAACAATTGAGCTAACAGTAGTCTACAGATATGCCATGTTACCTGCACGCTCTGAGTCGACGTGCTGGGTGACTCCGGCCTCCATGATGACACATGTCTGTTGTAGTGGTTGGCCAGGTGCCACCACGCTAAGGAGCAGCTCTTCCACTCTGGTGAGGGGTGGATGTGTTGCTGCACCACCACCACCTGTGGCAAGCTGTTGTCTGTGGACATCAGAGGCATGCTGCCGGACATGTCTGATTAAATCACTGCAGTGATGGCGTACCTGCTCATAAGTCTGGTTATGCATGCCTACATCATTCACCCGACGGACAACATCCTGCCACAGTGCAGTGCGCCCATGCTGGTCCTGGCTGGTTCTGGAGAACAGCAGGTTGTGATGTTGTATTAGGGCATCTAGGATGACTTCCTCCTCTTCAGGGGAATACGCGGGTTTTCGATTGTGAGACATGTCCCTGGAAGACAATAAAACAATAATTGTGAGCAAGTCATGTGGCACACTTAACATTCTAAAGTATAGACATCAGTGAAATGCCATATATAGCAACCTATTGGCTGTCAGTAGATACACACTTTTAATACCACATATCACTGCTCAGACCACAACTGCCTGACAGTGCCTGGCACATACTATGTACCAAACCATGTTCTGCACAGCAACAAAGTGAAACCAGTATGTAAGACTATACAACAGTACATGGCACACTATATGTGACACAATGCACCACCTAGCCACAGGAGGTATATATGAAGCTAATGCATACAGACTTTTGTCATCCATTAAAATTAATGTAAAGTACAGTTACAGTACTACCAGTACACCACGCTACTTGTTGATAGCAAACCCCTAAGTTACATATGTGCACATTCATCAATATAGGTGGCATACTGCTGTACTACACTATACATGTTGCTAGATATGCACTTATATCCTGTGACACACATACCACTGAGGCCATGTTACAGGCATACCCACACACACATCAGACATACCTACAAAACACAAAGGTATGGCAACCCAGATGAGTTTTACCTGTGTACCATACAGTACTGTGTGTCAGCACTTACAAATCCTTATGCCTGAGGTATGTAATGTGTGAGGACTACAGGTAACAAACAAAACAGTGTTTCCAAGCAATGTGGATATACACCATACTGTGCTGTTTAGGCCTACAGCTTCAGGTAGTACTACAGTTCATACAGGATTTGTATTCACTAGTGTTAACAATCAATAAGCATACATGTACTGCTTTAGCCTACAATGGCACACTCCAGTCAACACCATGGGACTACGTCACACTGTATGCCATACTGCTTTTCCTGCCTAGGAATAGCATACATATCGTTTGCTGGGATCAGAGCTACAACACTACATACCATGATATAAACAGTTTCCCACTAGGCTATCACACATATACACAACTTTGACACATTCACCTACACATTCACCATCACACTCAGTCAACCTCACATAGCAAGTAATGCAACAAGTACATGCGTGTGTGTATCGGGTCCTAGGTAGCTAATAGGCTATTAGCCATAGGGCCTATGGAAGCCTAGCCATACGGTACCCTGCCCTTCAACACCCATGTAATTTAAGTCCATGTGTCCATGTCATGCAGAGCCACAGAGGTGATTCCCGGGTTGTGTTTCCTATCTCACATCCAATCATCATGATTATTCATGACAACTGCTAATGAGGACCTTTATTTGCTGTTGATAGGTAGTTAGTTCCAGAGTATGGTATGTGTCTGAGATGAGAATGTACCACTCCAGCATGTTCTGCTTTTTGACGTTACAAGGTTTAGATCAGTACAGTGTGTAGCTTGTATGGATTTTAATCTGTTTATATGGAGCATGTCCAACACCTGTGGGTTTGACATAGCTTTGTATGTTAGGCAGAGGTTGCCTCTGGGTAGGCGGTATGCGACACAGTGTAGCTGTGGTTTTCTAAGACAGTCTGCATAGGGCATCTGTTTCAGTCTGGTAATACTCTTTGTGAGGTATGTGTCTGGCATCTACAGTTGCTGTAGATGTCTTCTGAGGTACATACCAACAGGGCCATTGTACTCTATGATGGGTTTTGTGACTGATGAGTAGAGTGGAACACTGACCTCTTTTTCCATGGATGACACACCTTTTCTGATGACATGTAGACTGTACACAGTTTACATGACTAGTGTGGCACTGTGATTATCAAAAATGACACTACTGTCCACCTGTGTCCCGTGGTCTCTTATCACACTTTTGGTGTTGAGTAGACTACCACCTATGTAGTAGTTCATGGGTACAGGGTTTTTAACAAAAAGGATGGCAATACATTTAAAACATTGAGTTTGAGCATACATATAAACATCCATTGGTGTACATATAGATATACATATAGGCACATATACAGTCCACCTTTCATGGTGGGAATATCAATTATGCAAAGGTTGAGAGGGATACAGTTATGTAATAATATTGCACAGTCTTGTGCAGAATGCATGGAAGGTATTCTCAGCCCATGTATCTTTAGCAGGACCCCTGTCTGAAAGACTAAAAGCCTAACAAATCATACTCACAGCGTTTAAACACCACATGTTATATGCCAGCACTGTATGCTGTCTTGTTTGCCACACACTACAACCTACATATAAATATGCACATAACAACCTGCACCAACATATAAATGTCCACCCTTCACAAACAGTTGCAGTATGTCCCTTGCTCTATGCACATGTTAAGATGCTAATATATCGGAAACATAGATATCTCTCCATATGTGTGTGCCATACACACACAAGGTCCACACTGTTGTAAGTCCGTACACCTCACGGATGACCTGTTGGGCCTTGCTACAACATGAAGAGTTGTCACATGTATGCATACAGTAATATTACAGGGAGTATATATAGCTGCAAATGCTACATTACTATACTAGCCTGGTACAGCAGTTGCCAATGCTAAGCTACACATTATATGACTATCATGCGTGTCTTACTCTGTCACATCCAAGTTTATATAGGTGTTTGCACTACTCTCCCAAACTGCCATTATACACAGTACTGTACAGAACATAGATAACATGATCAGATGTTTGACATATAATGCTGAGCTACATATGTCACAGTTATGTCCCACTGCACACAGCTACACACTAATTTGTCCATGGCAGTAGTTATGCATGGCATCAGTGCATACATACCTACTGCTGCCACATATACATGTTTCAGGGTATGTACAGTACTATTCATAAACATCTACTACTTGCTGGTAACTACATATCTGTTA
Organism: Protopterus annectens; assembly: GCF_019279795.1. Taxonomy (NCBI): domain Eukaryota; kingdom Metazoa; phylum Chordata; order Ceratodontiformes; family Protopteridae; genus Protopterus; species Protopterus annectens. Next base: position 1,970,360,735 of record NC_056726.1, read on the forward strand.
CATACCTGTTTGTCACTTTCAGGTCCGTCTGTGTATGCTTTGACAACTTTTTTTTTTATTATTAATTTAGTAAAGTTTTTTTACTTAATTTTTATCTTTGGTTATTAATTAAGCATTTTTTCTTAATTAATATTTTTGGTTAGTAATTAAGTATATATTTTTTTTACTTAATTAAATATTTTTTTATTAAGTAATACATTTTTTTTACTACTCTCCAGGAGTTATATAGTCTCTGACACGTGCAATGTAATGATTGCATGTGGGGATAGCAAGTAAGTCTGCTTTTATAATTATCTGTGCATGTGCATGTGATGCCCTCTGCACCAATTGGTACCCAGCATTTGGTAAATGCATACAGCCTGCTGTGTGGTAATTGCAGTACTTACTGTCATAGCAACCCAGTGCTATAAATTGCTAAGGTATGTAGGCGTAGCCCTTTCAGATTTCCAGAGTGGGGCCCATGCTTGTTTGCTGTGGACACTGTTGTGTAAGTCAGAAGGTTGGTATACTTCTTATATCTGAAGCTAGAGGTGTAGACAGTGATGTACATGTTGTACTTAGACCTGACTGTTGCCACTTCCAGTACAGAGCTATCAGTGTAGAGTTTACCTCACCCCTACACAAGATATATGTGACTATGTAGTTTCTTTTCTACTCATATAATTAACTGCCATACACAAGTAGTTATTGAGAAGTATTATTTTGGCACATGAACTGTTTGTGAACTGTTATACTGTGAATATTAATGTACTCACTTCTGCAGGCTTTGTGTTTTTTATTGTTGACATTAGCACAGGGTTCTCAGGAAAACTGGACAATTCCAGTACTGAGTATGCCTACATACATCCTTGGTAGACCCTAAACACACAGGTATATTTTAATTGTGGGGGGGATGCTGACATACAGAGAGCATTATGTATTATTGTGTGAATGTTATCTTACTGGGCTTAAAGGATTGGTGTGTACCTGTTAGTTTATCAAGGCAGGTGGTCTGTCTGCATAGTTCACAACTGTGAACCTATCCAGATGGTAGCCAGATGTTACACTGTTATTCTTTGTCTGTGCAACCCACAGGTGTTTTCAGCACTGGTACAATGGCATTGTTACAGTCAGTTGCTACCAGTACATGGCTACATCCTTTGGTATTTCTGTGTTGGACTCCTACATAAGGGTATGCTTGTGGAAGTCCTACCAAAGCTATTTGCAGAGTGTGTAACAGGAGAATAGCTGATATGCCTGTGTGTTTGTGCCCCTGCCAGGCCTATGAAACACTCAGATATATCTTTGCATGGAGTCAGGGATAGGTAGTTAAAAGTGAGGTACACCTTACACATAATAGAGACAGTAAGTGTAGACGTGAGTGAAGCAGTGCATATGGATTAGTACACCTTTTATGAAGTACAAGCGGTGTCTACTGTTATTATTGTCAGTATTCATTGTGTAATACCCCACCTTTCTGACTGACATCAGTACTTTTCAGAGGGATTCAGAGGGACACAGCTAAAATATGTTTCACAATCAGAGACAGCCCTGAAAAGTAGTCACAGTTAGGAAGTATGGCATCTGCTCTAATCAGATATGCCAGTGTTTGTCCTGCTATGATACTGTGTGGGGGTTGTAAAGTGTCTCTGTAACATTATTTGCTGCTAGAATGGATGCTTCTCATATCACACTCATGTAATGCAATTCCACAGCAATTGCTGGTAAAGATCCACAGAACAAGCTTTGTATGGCCTTCCTATTTTTCCTTTACATTCACTCATTGTAATGCATGATATATTTATTTCAGCACCAAGTTATTGTATATCTGCTGTGGCTTAGTGGTACTTCATGCAGTCTAGTGTGTTCAATGTCTGGGGTTCGAGACTGATAGAGGTGTTTTATTTTGCAGCTGAACAGAACAAGGCCCCTGACATACAGAGTGACTAAGGCACTTTTAAGCAGTTGTAAGTGGGTTTGCACAGGTTTGTGTGACACTTAACGATGCTTAGCTAAGTGCACACATGTGCACACTCGCTTAAACCCACTTACTACTGCTTAAAAGTGCTTACTCCCACTAACCCCGTGCTAATTTCTTTGAAAGAAAAGAAAATGGGGAGATAGGAAAGTGGTGAAAAAGGGGGCACAAAGAGGAAAGGACAGTAGGAAAACAAGCTCCGGATGTGCAGGACAGGTGTAGGGAAGGTCCATAGCTGCCCATTTCTTTACCAGCAACAGCTGTGCACATGCAATACATTTGGAGTGAAATTTTAAACCTTCCACCCCTGGGAGATGGGTGAGGACAACAAAGTATGTTGTACTGCCAATTATAATTATCAGTTTACATGTCCAGCGGACATGTGTGCGAAATGGGCAGCTATGTATGGGGCATAATTTTTTTGTGGGTACAGATTGCCCTTTTTTTTTTTTCAGGTGAGAGTGGAAAGTGAGGTAGACGAAGTAGGTATATTTGGGGAGGTAGGTTGGGGAGGTAAACAGACAAGACAAACAAGACGCATACAGGGGCGGTGTATGACACATGGGGTGGGTGAACACAACTGACGGGGACGGATGTTTGGAAATCACAAGCCCATGAGCTCACAGATGGTAACAGTGGAACTGAGATCCCCACCCATGGGCAGTCACCACTGCACCTTCACAGCCCCGAGGGTGGCTGTGCTGGGGGCTGCATAGGATGGGCAGGCTCACTCATGAGATGTGCCACTCTTGCCTCGAGCTGGCGTAGATCAGCGACTGAACGCTGGATCTCCATACGCACCACAACCTGGACCCTTCGAAGGGTGACAGGTGGCCCTCTTCCACCCACACTTGCACAGGGGGGATGAGCCCCATCCCCTGCAGAGCTTCCACCCAAAGGTGGCACAGAACCAATGGAGGAGGGGAGCCCGGGCTGGGCTCTGGACCTGCTGGTGCCAGGTGCACTCGCCAGCTGAGGAGGGACAGGTGGGACCGCTGGGGCCGGCCTTCCCATACGTTCTGTGATTAGGTGTGTTTAATTACAACATAAACAACAGCATTCCAAATTAGTTGTAACAGCATGCAGTAATATTCCCCTTAACCCAACACACCAAGGTTCCAACAGTTGAACAGCAAGCATAACACATGCATATATTGAATGACAGTGGACATTCCAACAGCATGCAGGGATGATTGGTGGCAACAAGCCACCATGATTGTGGTGTTTGAACAGGGCACATGCATCAAAGTGAATGCAGATATTTATAGAACAATAGGACATATGTCCCAACAAATGTTTTGAGATTACACATACCCATTGAGGTGTGGAATTGCATTGTTTATGCACATACAGTAGGGTGTAGAAAGAAACCTCAATTAACATCTTATAAGTACTTTTGGTCTACACTACATTCCTATTGACTGCAGGTGTATATCCCCTACATGTATTATTACACTTGCCAACATGCATTAGGTTGTGTAATGGGTTTGGCTAGTTCATTATATACCTGACCTATATCTGACATACTAACTGTCCAAGATGCAGATGTTACTCCTACATAGTTATTGATTTTATTTATATTTCTTTATCAACATATCTGGATGTGTTCACATGACATTTTCAGTTAAATTTATACAGAACCCTACATTTCGTGTAGCACACTCACATTTCTGGGGAACAAATTAACAATCTACTCGTGTGCCAGATTTACTTATGCTGCCAGCCATTAACTGACTGTTGAGGACTGTATATATGCTTCACAGCTACTGGCACTTCCATCAACCACTTTAGATGGGACTGCCCAACTGTGGGTTGCCAGCACTTTTTAAAACAGTACTATTTGTATAATGCAAGGGTACAACAACATTTCAAAGTAAGTGACACAGACACACTCCAGGTTTTATACCTTTATTAATTACATTACACACTTTTCCACAGGCTCTCTCCTTTATTTGATATTACAGTGCATATGACAGACATATTCAAGACATATTATACCTTTATTAATAGGTTAGAACACTCTTTTTCAGGCTCGCTTACTTATTTTATATGACAGTACATGCAGAGATATTATTCCGGACATATTTTACCTTTCTTAATGGGTTACTACACTCTTTTTCTGGCTCTCTGACTTATTTTATATAACAGTACATGCAGAGGAATTATTCAGGGCATTTGATGACTGTATTATTGGGCTACAACACTTTCTTTCAGGCTCTCTCACCTATTTCATACAACAATACATGCAGAATAATTACTAACCTGCCTGGTGGTGCAGCCTTAGCAGCCTATCTGCATAGGCTTGCTGATTCGCAGCACTGACACCTGCAGCTGTGAAGTAAATGAAGGGATATTGAGACATACTTATCCATTATATAGAATCAATTAGCATGTCGTACATACTGCATTCCATGGCTACCTACTCAGTTGTGGGGCATCTTGCATCCCACGGGCCTCCTGTATCCATTGGTTCAGTAGGTCCTGCTTCCATCTCTTCAGGTCTGCATGGTGGTGACGGACCTGCTCACCAGTCCGAGGAACACTTGTGACACTAGTGAGATCATGAGCTAACCGGTTCCAAGCCTCTGTTTTGTACTCCGCCCCTTGGAACTGGCCCTGTAGGAGTCTTGACTCATGACAGTGGACAAGGAGCCAAACCATGTATTTTGACTCCTCGATGCCCCAGCATTGCACTCGAAAGCATGTACCCTCTCCAGCACCAGCCATTCTAACTACAGATGGGAGCTACAATCAGTTATGGTGAGTATTCCCACCTATGGGGCTTAAATATGCCGCATTTCCCGCACTTTTTTGTGATTGGCCATTTTTGAAAATTCTCGGCTGACTGCAGACCTGCTTAGCAATGGTAAATCTACCATTTATAAGTATATGTATGTTAACAGTGGCTGTTTATCCTAAGCTGTCATGGCTTAGTGGTTCAGTACTTTGATTATGGTGCACAGTGTCCCAGGTTCAAACCTTGTCATTGCATTTTATTTTACTACTGTCCAGACAGGCTAGGGGGTGTGGCTGTGTTTAGGCAACTTTGCTCTACGTTGCTCCACGTTGCCTGATGGTGCGCTGGTTGGCGCGGTGCGCACCTCCATGCAAACCAATTGCACTGGGTAAAGCGCTATTTAGCTATGGCCAACTACATTGTGCTGGGTAAAGCTCTGCTTAACTATGGGCAACTATATTGCACTGGGTAAAGCGTTGCTTAACTGCGGGCAATTATATGTCAGGATCCTTTATAAATATACATTTTGTTCACTGATACATAGGCCATTTCAATACTTTTTAGTAAAATTTTAATCATATATGTCAGGAATTATTTCATATACTAATTTAAAACATAAAATAGGAAGGGGAGTGGTGGGACTCGAACTATGAATGCCTCCTCTTTGTGCGAAGGTTCTACCACTATGCTATTGCTATTTGGTGTAATTTGAATAAACATTCCTTATTATGCTCTTCCATGTCGAGATTGCTAACTGCAGCTAAGCAATGGGCACACCCGCGCACACATGTGCAAATAAGGGCAGCTATATCGGGAATTAGAAAAAAAAAATTAAAGTTTTACTTTTTATAACTGTGGTGGGGGTTTACAATGTCAGGGAGAGTGGTGTTGGGTACGTGGACATTTGAGCGGACTCGCTCTTGTGTGTTGACATTTTACAATTCAAACACTTGCAGGGGCGTGGACCTTTGGACTGCTCAGCAGTCAGACACACCCCCTGCTTTCCTGCATGGTCCATGTTAGACTTGGAGTGGAGTCAGCATGCCCTCATGAATATTCATGGCATGCTGACATCATACCATTCAATTGCAGTCTCCGAGTAAGACTTATTTAGTCTTATACGGAGGATTCGTGAATCCGGGGGATTAACTATATTTAGACAGAATAATGATGACATTTGTACTAAGAGCTTGCTACTATTATTCAACCTGGATATACATGACATTTCTAAATCATACTTTAACTGAAGAAGGCATTAGTCTCCATGACAGCATTTTTTTTCAAAACACTCTACTGTTACTGCTGTTATATATGATGTTAATTTGTTACATTTGAGTCTGAACTTTGATGAATGGTACCTTGTTGAATTAGTTAATTAATTACTTAAATTATTATACGTGAAAACAATGAAAAATGAACAAGATAAGTATTCATTGAGTTCAAGTAAGGGAATAGAAACTTCTATGTTTATATGTTGCTGTGTTTGGCTTATATATAATGTAAATAGTAACCCATCTTGACCTACCTTTGTTTGTGAAGAATTACTGGACTCTTTGAACATTCTGAATAAATCATTACTGTTTCTCAGGTGTTTAAGAAACCCTCCTTTTTTAAATAAAAACAGATGACAAGTGATGTACCATATCAGTTGATACTTTTAGAGATGTAGCTGTAAGAGTTATTTTTTTGGGACAGCTATCTTGGAATCAGTTTTTTGTTTCTTCTTTCTAGCATCAGTCAAAGGATTTGTTTATTTTATTCTTATAAGAGTAGGGTCCATTCATTCTATTTCTTCTGGCATAGACACTATATTGTTGTTTTTGATGAATATAGTAGCTTCTTCTAATTCATTAAAGGTTCTCATCTCATTGGCAAAAAATATTTTTATCTTGGCTGGAAAGGCCAGCTGTGCTTTCATGTTGTTTTGTTTCAACACTTTTATTATTGGCCAGACTTTTTTCCTTTGTTCTAGTATTCTGGAAGAATAATCATCGTCAAACCTTATCTGGCTTTGATTGTATTTTAAGGGTGATTTTCTCCAACAGATTTTAATATTAGTTCCTTGTCCAGAAATGAAAGAAACTTTATAACTATGGATCTAGGTGGAGTATTTGTTGAGTTAGAAGCAGGTTTCCTCGGTGCTCTATGCACCCTTCCAATTCCAAATGAAAGTCCCTCTTTCAAGTCTAAAAATTCAGGAATCCAGGTTGTTGAGAATGAAATAATGTCTTCTCCTTCTGTGTTTTCAGCTAGACCAAAGATCCTTATGTTGTTTCTCCTTTCCCTGTTTTCTAAGTTATCTATTTTGTTAAGCAGCCATGTATTCTGTTTAAGCCAAAATTCTTTTTGGAATTCTTCCTCTTTGAGTCTCCCTTCAATGTCATTTAGAGAAGTCTCTATATTTGTTATTTTTGTATGGTGTTGCTGTAATAGTTCCTTAAGAGTATCAGTTTTTGAGAATTTAATTTGAGGTTTTCTAAGTCATTTTTAAATCCATCCATCTTCAAAGATAGTTCCTGTAAGGTAGATGTCATCAATTGCAGTTTTTTCAAAGCAGAATCTGGATGAGAATTCCTTGAGTTGTTCATATTCAGTGACTCAATATATCTCCAAGTTACTTGACAGGGAATTTTTGTATATCTCCACCAAAATTGATATGTATGTAGTTTAGTAGTTTATCTATAGATTTCTGATGTTTTAAACTTGAAAATAATAACATTTTCCTATATTATTATATTAATTTATAGAGCTCTCAAAATTCACTGCTCTCAGTTGGCCATCTAGGGTCTGCCTCCAAATGTTGTGTCTCTTGTACCCTGATTATGTTAGGAAATTATGAAATAAAGTCCTTCACAAAGTAAAGTATATACCAGAGAAGCAAGATAAGTTTGATCTAAAATCTATTTCAGTCACACAGTAGATGTAATTATGATATTATTTAATTTATTTCCTATTATAGTCTGGTGATCTAGTGAATATTACATATTTTTCTACAATTTAAATCATGATAGTTCCAGTTAAAGTGTTACATATTGTCTAAAGGTACACAAACAATCAACTGGCAATGTAAAACAATAGTGTGTTTATTCATCATTGATAAGCAAGTTCAAAGTTCTTTCAGAGTTATTCTGTTCCACGAATTAGCTAAACTTCTTGTGTCTGTGTTGTTGCTATTTTACCATTTGATGTGCTTCATCAATTGCTTCCTGCATAGTCTGTCTTGTTCAGCATATTTATTTCCCTGCATACTTATATCCATACTCTAAAATCCTTGCTGTTCTTCAATGTGAACAAGAATTCACTTTGTGTCCTGCAGCTGTCATTCTCCTTGTTTGCTCTGACATGCTGTTTGCAATTGTACATTACTGTGACTACTGTAATGCAATTATCTATGATGAAATTCTACTATTGCAATTCTACTTTTTTTGCTTTGCCTCTTAATTAATATATTTTATGTTTCTGTGAGCTTTTCTCCTTGAGAATCCACCATAAGTGGAACTTCTCAGATAGGCATTTCTGGTTAACAAATCCAAATTAAATAAAATAAGAATAAATAAAATAGGTTTACATGAAATACTCTAATAAATTTGTCGCATAGCAGTTTAAAATGTTGCCACTGTCAAAGAAAATCCAGCTAACAATTGTATCTTGATATACACTGGGAATTAGTAAAGGATGGATGGATGGATGGATGGATGGATGGATGGATGGATGAATGGATGGAAGAATGGATGAATCATTCAATGTTCATGTTGTTCTGGCATCAATGACACGCAACACTTCCTGCTGTGGCTATTGTTTTCTGCTGTTTTCAATTTCATGTTTTTTGTCTTATATTTCTCCATTTTCGGCATGACACTTGTTTCACGTTCCATTATTTTGTTTTAGTCATACTGCAGCATGTGGATCATAGTGGTTATGCCCCCAAATCAGCAAAACAATGTTTGCTATGACCTTTTCTGTCATCAGAAATGTGCATAGTATATTTTGTTATAAACCTTCAGAGCTGTCATGCTCTGGTCTTGAGAGCAGCATGCATGGCAGTCACCAAAGAACAGTGTCAGAGACCTTTGAAAGCTTTGAAGGTATAATATACTTCATAGTTGTCCTGTTCAATTCTCAGCTAGAGTGTCTTCTGTGTGGAGACATGCGTGAATGGGTGTACCTTCATTGAAGGTTGTGCGTCAGGGCCAGCAACTCGGCACGTAAAAATCTACTGCCAGTCATTAGCAGACCGGAGTTCCGCTGTGGCGACCCCTAACTGGGAAAAGCTGAAAGACACAACAACAACAACAACAGTCACACACAATAACAGTCTTTAAAGTTGTCATTCACTCAGAAGTACACTCCTTCACTCCTGTCTGTTGTCTGTGCAGCAGAGCTGTGTCTTGCAGTTTTCAAAGCTGTAAAACACTGGGCAGATTCACAAAGGCTTGCACGGAGTCTAAGGGTAGAGTAAGACTCCAGACAGCCAATATGTCTGCCGAGCGATCCAGGAACAGCCAGCAGGGGTGTGCATGAGAGCTCCTAAAACGACTCTTGCACGGACAGTGTTAGGTTATGCAAATTACCTCATTTGCTGTTGAAAGCTATGCAAATGAGGTAAATTTGTGATCCAGGAAACTTTAACCGGTCCGAGTAAGAGTAGTGTTATTTGCAGAAATGTACTCCATTGGTAACTGAGTACCGTTCTGCAAATAGCAAAACGGAGCTATGACAGCTCCAAATAAAGGATGCATCCAGTTGAGGAAGCATGCCAATGGCCAAATATAAGGCCATTGGCATTTCTGTCTTGCAAAATAATAAAAAATAAATTTTTTCCCCCTGATCTCCGATGTTTAAGCATAGCGCAGTGCCGCGCAAAAGTGTGGTGCTCTAAAAACCAGAAAAAAATAAATAAAAGCCAAAAATAGGCATTTTATTAAAAATATCCATCTGCCATGCAGGTGAATGGCAGGCTGAAGACAACATGACTACTGAGTAATGGTTGCTAAGGGGGGGGAAGCTCAGTCTGAGAGATGTAACCAAGCATTAGTAGGCAATCCTATGCAAATGAGTATAAGAGTAGTGAATCCCAATTTTCCCTGCCATGTGAACCATGTCCCTAGAGTGTAAGAGAAGGATTAGGGGAGTAACAGAGTAGAAGATAGGTGACATCATGAGGGGGTATGTATCAAAGACTGTAAGCTTATTGGAGCAGAGTGGCATGTATTTGCTGTGAGTTACTCAGAACTAGAAGAGGTGTGTCTACAGTTGTCTGAACTGAAACCCAGAAACCGAAGTGTACACCGTGGCTATCACTAAAGTTTCTTGCAAAGATGCTTACACTGTGTGCGCGCGTGTCCACGCCTGTAAACCCGTCTAAGCCTATGTGCGCATGTGTGCGCCTGTGTAAGCCCGTGTAAGCCTGTGTAAGCCTGTCTAAGCCTGTGTGTGCGGATATGCACCCACCTAAGCCTGTGTAATCCTGTGTAAGGCTGTGTGTGCGCGTCTGCACTCGTGTGCGCGTGATTGCACTTGTGTGTGTGGCGCTGCCCCCTGTGGAAACAGAAAGGGAAAAGGAAGGAAAAGTAGTAGTAGGAAGTTAACCAAGGAGAACTAGCAGAGCTGCCAGGTGAAATCAATCAGAATCAGCCAATTACACAGTAAGTACACTAGCCCAGCCCAGCCCAGCACTTAAAACTCTGCAAACAACATTCCCCCATGTTTTACTCAGAAACACTGCAGTATACAAAGAGAAGAGAAAACTTAAAAAGCTTAACTGAGACAAAAAATGTTAGGGGCTGCCATTGCTATTATAAGGCAACATGTGCAAGATGCTGAGGGTGGTGCCATTGCGAATGCTGCTGAGCAACCCACAGTGAGGAGACAGAGAAGAGTGTACAGACCCAGGGTAATCTACCAGGGGCTACATGAGCTGGAGATAGTGGAACGCTATAGAGTGGACAGAGAGCTCCTGCAGCAAATTGTTGAGCTGTGCAGGCCACACCTCACACACAGAACCAACAGAGGGGAACCCATCCCAGTGGAAACCAAGATATGTGTTGGCCTAAGAATACTAGCAACAGGTACCTTCCAGAGACCAACTGGTGATATGATGGGGATTTCACAGGCATCAGCATCCAGGGTACTGCATCAGTTCCTGGATGCCATGTCACCACATGTTGGTGATCATGTATATTTCCCCAATTCCCATGAGGTATTGGCCAGCAATATGCGTCTCTTCCAGCAAATAGCGGAATACCCTGAGGTAGTGGGTGCAATTGACTGCACGCACATACACATCAAAGAACCAGCCGGTGAGCGGGGTAGGGCCTACATCAACCGCAAGGCTTCCACTCCATCAACTGCCAGGTTGTGTGCGATACCCAGGGCATAATACTGAATGTGTGTGCTGGCTGCCCTGGAAGCTACCACGATTCCCATATCTGGCATCTGACGCAGCTGTATCAGACATTTGCCAATGGGGACATCCCTGACGGTCACCTAGTGGGGGATGCTGGATATGCACTGGAACCGTGGCTGATGACACCCATCAGAAATGCACACACACCTGAATAAGAACTCCATAATGAGGCACACGCACAAACATGAAATGTAATCGAGCGTGTGTTTGGGATGCTCAAGTCACGGTTCCGGTGCCTGGACACATCTGATGGATCCTTGCAGTACTCACCAACTACATGTACCCAAATTGTCATGGTATGTGCCATGCTACACAATTTGAGCCTGCAAAAACAGCTGCAGCAGGAACAGCATGGGGCAGGGCCAAACAGTCCCCCACCATTGCCAAGGCCTGCACAGGCACAGCGTGACTCAGAGGAGGAACAACCTGAGCCTGCCCCAGGAGGCAGAAGGAGGCGTGCCCAGTATGCCTTGGCCTTGGCAAAGAGGCAATGCATAGCACATACACTGGCTCAGTAGGAACCCTGGAAATGATACCTCTCTCTGACTCGCACATAAAATAAAAGGGATGCCTACCTTGACACTACCTGTTTCCAAACATGTATAGGGAGTGTAGTATGTGCATCTGATATAGGCAGCCCTGCAGCACCGCCAGAGGCATGATTGCCATGTTTTAAGCAATATAAAGCAGTGCTAAGCAGCATTTACCAATATTTAGTATATGTAAACAAAATTGCTCGTGTTAACTAGCGCAATGTTGGGCAACGTTGAGCAATGTTGGGCAAGGTCGGGCAATGTCGTGCAAAGTTGAGCAAAGTCAGGTAAACATGCTCATATTTGCTTTACTGTTCCTTAAGCAGTCTGGTCTGCCCAGCATGAAAATAAAAAGCAGTGATAGGGCTCTAACCCAGGATACTGTGCACTATAGTCACAGTACTGAACCACTAAGCCATGATAGCATTTCAGTGGCACAGACCCAGCAGGACAATTGTACACTAATGCAAACACAAAGAAATGCTGTATCATGCCCCTAAAGAGGCATATGCGTAACCTCCCCCACAGGCCTATGCAGACAGAGAACATCAGGCCAGGCGGTGTGATGTGGGTTGTGTAGGCTATGAAGTTGCAATCTAATATACGTGACATTGGACGCTAAGATCTGTAGCACAGTAGTATGCCTCAAGCCAGTATGATAGGCAACAATACAGACTGAAATGGTGTACCGTACATAGCAGTGCAGGCATAGCAAATGTGTATAAGTGTCAGGTGAAACCCTCATCCTATGTACACCCACAGTAACAACCAGGTGTGCCCCCAGGTAGAAATGTACAAAGAATAGCTGTCCCCCCCTGTATGTAGAAATGTTGATAAGTCTACGCAAAGTGTCTCATGGAAGCCCTGCAGGCACAGCATGATCCCTGTCGATCTATGACACAAAAGTGTGCCCTGCTGTAAAAATACAACTTGATTTTCTATACACATATAGTATAAATGTCTATACTGGGCGTGCTCACACACTCCAACAAATGTAGTGGATTTCATTCAGCATCACATTGAAAGGTCATATTGGGCATGCTCACACACTTAGGCTAAATACAGATGTGATTAATAAGGGATCTATGGACAAATGTGGATAGTCATCTCTACTTCCAGAAACACATTCACAAAGTGGTCAGAAAATCATGCTATGTGTTCACACAAACTGCCAAGGTCTGTGCATGTAGGTCAAAGGAGGTTCCCACTACTCAGCAGTCATCAGACCCGTCAGAGAGTACCACGACACACTTGCGATGAATCTGACTAGGCACGTTCAGCAGCCAGAAAGACCACTGAAGTACCTTAACAAGAGGATTACTGGCCTCAAATAGTTGCCCCATGCAACAAGACTGAATGTAACCCAATCTGTACTCTGTTGCATACTGTCTACTCAGGAGACCTCTGCCCAACAGACAGGTCCATGCCATGGCTACACTCAGATCTGCTCTGAGTTACAGCTCAATGGCACTAAATATACAGACCCAACTGATATTGCCAACATCCTGGCAGATAGGATCAGTGTTAACTTTATCCCCCCCTCTCACCCATGAAAGAGCACATCTCTATAATGGAAGACTGCAAAGTTGATGTCATTATGGCTGCACAGGTAAATAACACTCTCCAAAGCCAGTATCACAGCAGCCATGGGACCAGATAACTTCCCAGGCTGTGTAGTATCTACTTCCCTGAAGTAAACTTTAACATGGAAGGTCTGTGGCTACTGAAGTTTCCAGAGGACTGCAAACTAGGAGCCATAACTGTAAACACTAAAGATGTGGACATCCTACAAAAGGGCCTCACTGAGACAGATGGCTGTTGTCAAAGCCATGGGCTCTAGCTCAATGCCAAAAGGTGCATTGTCATCCCCTTTGTTAAAAACTCTGTAGCCAAGAACCACAATATAGGTGGTAGTATACTTCACACTGAAAGTGTGACAAGAGACCTTGGGTCACAGGTGGACAGTGGACACAACTGTGATAATCACATTCCCACAGTAGTCAGGAAATCCTCCTATGTGGCACACCTCATCACAAAATGTGTCTCATGCAGAATAGAAGAGGACATTGTTCCCCTCTACTCATCACTCATTAGAACTATGAGTACAACGCCACTTTTGCTAAGTACCTCACAAGACAACTACAACAACTGGAAAGCCTGCAGCAATACCTCACAAAGAGCATTAGTGGCCTGAAATACATACCATACACAGACCATCTCAAAATGCTCCATCCGTACACCCTTGCATATCGCCTACTCAGAGGTGTTCACTGCCTAACATACAAAGCTATGTCAAACACAGAGCTCTTGGACATGTTCCACATAAAACACTCACAATCCCTCTGACCCAAAACCATGAGTGAAATACAAAAGGAAGGGGTCTACCCATTTACCTTATGGATACACACACCTTCAGGTTAGTGACACAGCATGAGGCCTTGGAGACCATGCAAGTGCAACTAACATTGGGCAAAGCTGCTCATCAGATTGTAGCCTGCTACAGATCACGTACCTTGTCTCAGGAACCGCACTCAGTATTCCTGAGAACAATGGAAAATATAAAGGTCCTATCAAACATCATTATATGAAGAGATTACAACTCTCCAAACACTGAGTGGGAGAATTACTCGTGTACAACGTCCTTTGCCCAATGTTTCCTAGAGTTTAAAAACTCTAACACCCTGGAACAGCTGGTCACCATGCCCACTAGAGGTGACAACATACTGGACATGATCATCACCAACATGGGGTACCAGTGTTCCACAACAGAGATAAACTCCTCGCTGGTTATATCAGATCATAAGGTAATCACACTGGACATCCACATCCCGCCCCCCCCCCCCCAACCAGTCAATGAAACCACTGTGAAGACATTTTCAAAAGCAAACTGCACACTTCCCAAGACCAAAGTGGAACGTTCCAAAGACCTCTTGCTATAGGATAATAGTATACAATCTGCCAGATCATTTACAAGTGCATCCTATGAGCATCTACAGGGATGCATGGGACTAGACATCACAAATAAAACCAAGATGCACTCCTCCAAAAATAAGACAACAATCAGGTGGTTGTTGCCCATAAATAAGCTAGACAACAGAAGGTGGAAACAAACACATGATAGAGCCAACTTCACTAAAGGAAAGGCATCACTGATCATTATTAGGAAGAAACAATGATCGCTCATAAAATAATCCAAGGACAGTTTCTAAAGACAAATAGCCAAGGAATGTAAGAATAACAACCACAAAGCCTTCGGTAGCTATACCAGACATGTAGGTGTCAACTTCCAAATATGCTGTCAGCTACTGAAAAATGGAAATAAATACACTGAACCAACTTTCATTGCCCACATCCAGGGGGACAAGTTCAGTGTGAACTCCCCCCCCCATCACCCCCAAATGGGCCTGTGTCCATCACAGAAGGATGCAGAGCCCCAGATGTCATGGACATGCAGGTAAAGACAGCCCTCTCTAAAGCTAAGAACACAGCATCAATGGGACTGGATGGTGTCCCAGGCTACGTCTTACACTAGGCCCAAAAGGAAGTACGCCCTCACCTACATTCACTGTCCAGACTCAAGCGTACCACAGGCTATGTACCCAAAGAATGGCATACACTAACAGTCATCTAGTTCCACAAAGGGGGTGCCACAACAGAACCTGGAAACCATTGCCCTATATGTCTACTCAGCCTGGTCTAAAAAGATATTGAGCAAATTGTCATGGAACCCATAAACAGAGACATTGGAGACCTCCAGACACTGGACTCTACACAACTTTGCCTTGTTAAAGGCAGATCCTGGCTCCTAAACCTAGATGACTTATTTCAAACAGTTACCAAGGACATAGATGGAGGTGAAAGTAGTCCACACAGCCCACCTGGACCTCACTAAGGACTTTCTACACCATTCCCCACTCTGTCATCATGGACAAGCGTACCAGCTTGAACATTAACAGCTATGTCACAGGATGGGTGGCCAAGTGGCTCACAGTTCAAACACACATGTTCAGAGTTGGGGGTGCCATGTCCGACTCTAAGCCAGTCACAAATGGCATCCCATAGTTCTTGGTCCTGGGACCCCCACCTGTTCAGTAAATACTGCTCAGAGGTACAGGCAAGCATGGGAGGTGTATGGCTGAACAGGTTTGCAGATGACTGCTAACTGTGGTCCATAATTGACTCTACGGCTGACACAGATATCCTCCAGAAGTGTCTTATAGAGACTGATACCTGGTGTCAAAACAATGCCCTCAAGCTGAATGCCAAAGAATGCATAGTCATCCTCTTTGGGTAAAACAATGTGCACACAAATTACCACATAGGTGGTAATCCAGTATGTACGGAGAAAGTCATTATGGCTCTGGGGACACAGGTAGATAGTAAACTCCCCTTTGATGATCACATGGCCAAAGTGTTTAGACATTCCTTCTATGTAGCCCACCTAATGTCACCTAATGTAACCCACTTTGTATAGTCTGATGATGTCACCATCCTACAAATATACCTGTGGAAAAGCGAACTCACAGCAATGTGCATAGCACGTTGTGTAAATGCATACTCCTGTAGTATCATAAAGTAGTTAGGTAGAGGGTTTGAATCCTGCACTTGACAAGTGTGTGTGTTTGTGTGTGGTCTGCTCGGGAAGGAGCAACCATTTTGGAGAGTAGTAAAACACCGTAAAAGTGGCATACATATCTATGTCAAGTCTGATGATGCCACCACCCTACAAATATACCTGTGGAAAAGAGAACACCCACTAATGTGTATAGTGTGTCATGTTAATGCGTACTCCTCTAGTATCATGAAGTAGTTAGGTAGGGGTTTGAATCCTGCACTTGCCAACTGTGTGTGTGTTTGTGTGTAATTACCTTGGAGAGGAGCAACCTTTTTGTAGAGTAGTAGAACACCTTACAAGTGGTATACTTATCTTTGTCAAGTCTGATGATGTCATCATCCTACAAATACACCTGTGGAAAAGAGACCTCCCAGTAATGTGTATAGCATGTCATGTTAATACGTATTCCTCTAGTATAATAAAGTGGTCAGGTAGGGGTTTGAATCCTGCACTTGGTGAGTGTGGGTGCTCTGTGTGTGACACTGTTGGTCAATGTGTTGTGGGTTTTGCTTTTACTACTGTATGACATATCAGTATGCATTGCACATGTGAGGTAGCTGTGTGGCAAATACATATACGTATATGTTACCTCAATTATTGCATGTGTGGGAACCCTGCTTTCTTCAAGAACACAGCTGTTATCTTTGCCAGACTGTGCTTTTGCTTCCAAGACCTTAGGTCACATCTGTATGCTTGTGACAAGGCCAGCCACTGCAGTGATCCCTGGCCTAGGTCATCCATGTCACACACACTCATTACGGTTTCTATTGAATTGTGTGAGTGAGGGTTTATGGCCGAGGTATATGTCAGACCTGTTCAAATGCAGCAAAGTCTGTCAATGATGACTATTCATTATAGGTGTACAACAACCTTTGTGGATATGCATGCAGACCCCTTAATGCTTATGTGATCCACCGAGGGAGTTCAAAATACCTTAGGAAATGTGATTATCAAAGGAGAGATGACATAACACTAGGTTGCATGTACACATTGGTACCTGTTCATCATGTTGGTGGCTACTACCTATGTGGTACTGTGGGGATACTATGTTCCGTAAAGGTGGATGACTATGCTTAGTTTGGCTTATAGCTTTACAGCATGGATTTGACAACAGGTATCTCTCTGTATGATACACTTGTGGAGGATGTGTGTGTCATCTGGAGAATGCATTATAGGCCACAGTATGCATTACCAGACATGGATGGACATATCCCTACTGTGATTGCTTGTACCTAAGAGAGCTATATGCCAAACAGGAGTGGTCTCAGTAATGGGTGCAGGTGAATACCACTGGTTACTGGCATAGTATAGTACCTGAAGGATCCAAATGTTGCTGTGTGTCCTACATCTGTGTGTCAGTTGTCAAGACATCATCTAACGATTGGTTATGGTCAGGCTGTTGAAGTTATGTATACTACCAGAATGCAAAACTATGACAGATAGTAACAGCATCACCCACAGCACAGTGTCAAACCATGTCATACACACATTTGTAGTCAGGTTCCGAAATGTGTGTAGTACAATGCAGACTGGCCACAAATAGAAACTATAGAGTGTTACTGTGTAATACAGGGCATGTCACCCTGCCCATGTGTCCACTATGCACGTACATGCAGACAGTGCACCTCCACCATGTTCACAAATGTACACCTGCAAATCTATGCTACACACATCCCACACATACTGTCCACTCTCTAACACATGCTGCCAATACTACACACATCAGCCAAGTGGTACGTGGGCAGACAATACTCTATTGGAACTAATACTGGTGTAAACAATACTACAATGACAATCATAGCTTTAATGCATCATGCCTGCTCAGCTACACCTTCAAGCATATCATTACACTCTACTGCTGACAACATGCTAACATTGCTATACTGCTCTAAAGTCACCCTGTGCATCAGCACCATGGTAGCCTGATCCTGCATCAATGTTACAGATGACAGGAGGTGGCACAGGTTTCATCATATGCACAGGGTGTGTTGTTGGTTTGCCAGAGGCCTACAGTGAGCCATCCAATTGACATGTATATGTGTGTGTGTGTGTGTGTGTGTGTGTGTGTGTGTGTGTGTGTGTGTGTGTGTGTGTGTGTGTGTGAGGGGCAAGAGTACCACTATGGGCCAATGTTGATATAATGTGTGCAGGTATGTGTTAGCCCTAGGTGTCTGGTTTATGTGTGTGTGTGTGTGTCTGCATGCACATAGTTCCACCATGTGGCTGCCATATACGGGTATTTGTGGGACAGCCACAGACTGTACCTGCCAGGCTTTACAGATCACTGTCTCTGGCCACGGATACGGTACCTGTGCCTGGCAGGGGTGCTACTGACACTATTAGGTACTAAGCCAGACTGGGTACTATCCCCAGAGGTAGATGGATGTACACTGGACCCAGGTCCCTGCTGGGACTGTCCAGAGCCACGTGCACATGGTCTTCTAGGATGTTCTATGGACAGCCCACCCCCAACATTGCTGGGACTGGTACTGGCACTACAGGAGCGGCTGTGGCTTCAGGGACGTCCACGGAGACTGCCAGCTGCTGATGTTGCTGGCATACGTCCACGTCGATGACTCAGACATCCTGCACTGTCCTGACACATGGACATGACATTGTGGAGGACATCTAATGTCTCTCCCCAATGTCTATCAGTGACCTAAGTGTAATTACGGATGGCACCTGCTAGGTCACGGATACTGTCAATTACGGCAGTGTTATTTGCCCTCTGTGCCCTTAGTTCCTGTCTGGTGTACCATTCCATACGTGCCTGTGCCTCCATGACAGCCTGGAACATGCGTGAGGTTGTAAGACCTGTGGCACGTCTGCCAGTGGCATGATGAGCAGCAGTGCTCTGACGAGAACCCCTGGACATCTGCCTATGTGGTACCCTTCCAGACATCTGGGTATGGCTGCTGTGTCAGGATGCATGTGCCATGGATACCACACTGTCCTGGCCAATGCCGACTGTATGCTGTCCCTCGGCTAAGGGCATTGGCGATGGGTGTATTGGCAGTATGACTGTGTGCATGGATGGGGTGGACACTTGTGTACTGTCAATTGGTGGCCCAATGACAGACCCTGGCAAACATGCCTGTGCCTCAACACACCTATCATCATTATCAGTATTTTGCTCAGTGACATCAGTTTCCCTGCTGCAGTGAACCAGCCCAAAGTCAGCACCTGTGAGAGGAAGACAGGAAACACACTTTAAGACCTGTACATGATGTCGGCACACATGAACACATGCACACATGCACGCATGCACACATGCACACCTGCACACATGAACACATGCACACATGCACACAGATGCACTCCTCACTAAAACAGACACACACACACACACACACACACACACACACACACACACACACACACACACACACACACACACACACACCACCAGCAATCCAGAACATACTCAATAGCGGGTGATGGTGGGGAACAGTATCACAAGGCAAACAGTTATATCACACGTCAGCATGCAGGACGTGTGTTGCTCAACAGCATGCAGTGCGGGTGTAGATAGCCCTTGCAAATAACAGTATACATGGCTTTGATGCATGTGTATTGTTGTTCAGTGATTGGCCTCACCCTGGAAGGCAATGGGTACATGGACACAACATTGCTGTGCAAGTATTACAAGCTCTGCAATGTCCTGTGCACCATCACTCACAGGTATACATACTATGGCTGGATGTGTATCTGTGTGTCACATAGATATCCATTTCTGATTAGAGCATCTGTGTCTTTAGCAGATGAATGTGGACACAGGTTTAGCACATGCATGCTATGTATACACACAGGATGAGTGGTGCATGTATACCTGATGGAATACCATTGCTCAACATAGCCATTGTACAGTGGTTATGTTGAGTGTAGGACATATTGTGGACATGCCAGTGCCAGCCATGACATGGCATGCTACAACACAACTGCAACATAAAACATCACACATACACAGTGTGTGTCATGTGACCTATACACTCAATAGCATTACAAGACATATATGTGCCACTTTGTACAAATGGTGATTGCTATGCATATTGTGTATCAGTGCATATGTTTGCACACACACAACATTGAGGTTCATAGCAGTTAATGCTATGTGTAGTACTGTGGTCACTGTAACTGGATGGGTTGTAGTACCATGAGCCATCATCATGCAGCATCGTGTGGTCACTCAAGGCTACTAATGTGTGCCAGACTGGCACATACCATGCCATACTGGAACTGCAGTACCATGGCTACATTCACCATTTCACAGCCAGTTGTTACATGGATTTGTATGGTGCCCAATAGGGGTCATTGCCTAACATGAATGTGTTATGTGTTGAAGAGTGTCACACAGCCACATGAGAGGCATCTACCCCTCAAGGTGTATTATGTGTGCTGTGTGGATGACATTTGGGATACTGGAGTGTGACCTTACAGCGGGTGTCTGAATATGCCATGTGTAACATGTTAACGTGTACTGCGTATGACAAAGTTGCGTATGTTGTGTGCATGTGTATCGACTCTGCCTGTCCAATGTCCACTACAGTGTTGCCACAATTGTGTGGGATGCTCTGTAAATTGTCTGTGTTTTAGGCAGCTACCCATGTTACTGGGATGTGCATAGTCTCACAGCAAATATGCACAGCATGCATTATGTGTAGGTGTGTTACGTGTACATGGCCTACACCTCACCTATGACATGCACATTTAATTAGCAATATTAAATGTAGAACACACTCACCAGCATGGGTCTGCTGCCTTGCTGTCACACCAGAGGGACCTACAAGGATATGAGACAGTTTGTCAGTGGCAACAACTGTGGCATTGCTACTGTGTGTTTGCAATCTTACAGTAGTACAACGGTTGACAGTCACAGGCCTACAGATTATATTCCTAATTATTAGTATTGCACAACACTAGGCACCACATCCTCTAACTGCACAGTACACATCTCACATAAGCATGCTCTACCAATAGAGGTAACAGTAGTCTACAGCTATGCCATGTTACCTGTACACTCCGTGTCAACTTGCTGGGTGGCTCCGGCCTCCATGATGATACATGTTACTTGTTGTTGTTGTTGTTGGCCAGGAGCCACCTGGCTCAGGAGCAGCTCCTCCACTCTGGTGAGGGGGGATGGATGGCTACCCCACCACCTGTGGCAAGCTGTTGTCTATGGATATCAGACGCACGCTGCCGGACATGTCTAATTAAATCACTGCAGTGATGGCGTACCTCCTCATATGTCCGGTTATGCATGCCTATGTCGTTTACCCTACGGACAAGATCTAGCCACAGTGCAGTCCGCTCATGCTGGTCCTGGCTGGTTCTGGAGAACAGCAGGACATAGTGCTGCACCAGGCTTGTCGTTATCTGTTCCTCCTCTGCCGGGCTATAGGTGGGATTACGATGGTGAGTCATTACCCTGGAAGACAATAAAACAATATGTGTGAGCAAGTCATGTGGCACACTTAACATTCTAAAGTACAGATATCAATTAACTGCCATATATAGCAACCTATTGGCTGTCAGAGGATACACACTTTCAATACCACATATCAGTGCTCAGCCCACAACTGCCTGACAGTGCCTGGCACACTCCATATATCAAACCATGTTTTGCACAGCAACAAAGATAAACCAGTATGTAAGACTATACAACAGTACATGGCACACTGTATGCGACACAATGCACCACCTAGCCACAGGAGGTATATATTAAGCTAATGTATCAAGAAATATGTAATCCATTGCAATTATTGTAAAGTCCAGTTACAGTATTACCAGTATACCACACTAGTTGTTGATGGCAAACCCTTGCCTAACATATGTGCACATTCATTAATATAGGTGGCATACTGCTGTACTAGACTATACATGTTGCTAGATACGCACTTATATCCTGTAACACACATATGACCAAGGCCATGGTACAGGCATACCCACACACACATCAGACATACATACCAGACACAAAGGTATGGCAACCCAGATTACCTTTACCTGTGTACCATACAGTACTGTGTGTCAGTAGTTACAAAACCTTATGCCTGAGGTATGTAATCTGTGAGGACTACAGGGAACACACAAAACAGTGGTTCCAAGAAATGTGGACATACACCATACTGTGCTGTTTAGGCATACAGCTTCAGGTAGTACTACAGTTCATACAGGAGTTGGATTCACCAGCAGTAACACTCAATAAGCATACATGTACTGCTTTAGCCTACAATGGGACACCCTAGTCGACAACAAGGGACTACGTCAGACCATATGGTATACTGCTTTTTCTGCCTAGCAATTGCATACACATCTTTTGCTGGGATCACAGCTAGGACACATAATACCATGACAGAAACAATTTCCCACTAAGCTATCACACATATACAGATCTCTGACACATTCACCAACACATTCACCATCACACTCAGTCAACCTCACATAGCAATTATTGCAACAAGTACATATGGGTGTGTATCGCTTCATAGGTAGGTAATAGGCTATTGGCCCTAGGGCCTATAGAAGTCTAGCCATATGCTACCCTGGCCTTTGACATACAGGTAATTACATTTCATGTGGCCCTGTCAAGCAGAGCCACAGAGGTGATTCTCAGGGTGTATTTCTTATCTCCCATACAATCATCAGGATTATTTATGACTACTGCTAATTAAGAGCTTTGTTTGCTATTGATAGGCGGTTGTTCCAGAGTATGGGATGTCTCTGAGACAGGAATCTATCCCTCCAGCATGTGCTGTTTATTGAGGTCACAAGGTTTAGGTCCCTAGAGCGTGTAGCTCATAGGGATTGTGATCTGTTTACATGGAGCATGTCCAACAGCTTTGGGTTTGACATAGTTTAGTATGTTAGGCAGAGGTCACCTCTGGGTAGGCAGTATGCGACACAGTCTAGCTGTGGGTTTGTGAGATGGTCTGCATAGGGCATCTGTTTGAGGCCGGTATTACTCTTTGTGAGGTATGTTCATAGGTTCATAGGTTCATAGGTTCGTACTAGGCTATCTGCCCAAGGGCATTTATAAGCCTAGCCCATAGTTATTTGGCTTTCGCCACCCCTTTAGTTTGAATAAAACTATGCCTATTATTTTGCTGTGCCTCTGTCAAGCAGTGACACTGAAGTAATCCCTGGGGTATATCTGCGATCCCCCATCCATTGGTCAAGATTCCTCTTGAACAAGGCCAGCGAGGTGCTCTGCCTCACATGTACCGGGATTTTGTTCCACAGCATAGGGAGTCTCTGGGTGATGAATCTGTCCCTCCAGCACGTTCTATTAATAACCGTGTCAAGGTTTAAGTCTCCCCTTGTGGTTCTGAGGGATCTAGATTTTTTGAGGTGAAGCATATTCATCAAATCAGGGTTTGACATGGCCTTATATGTCAGGCACAGGTCTCCTCTGAGCAAGCGGTATGAGACTGAATAGAGCTGGAGTTCTTTCAGTCGGGCAGCATAAGACATATTTTTGAGACCCTTTATCCTTTTGGTGAGGATCTTTTGGGGCCTTTCCAGCTGCTGCAGGTGTCGAGTCAGATACATTCCGAATGGGGCATTGTACTCAATCATAGGTCTAATGAGTGTTGAGTACAGGGGGACGATGACCTCCCTTGATCTAGATGTGAATCCCTTCATGATCAGGTGGGCAATGTAGAAGGTTTTCCTAACTACTTTAGCAACATGAGTGTCAAACGAAAGGCTACTGTCAACCTGGGTCCCCAGATCCCTGATGACTTCTTCTGTGCTCAGTGGATTGCCACCTATATGGTAGCAAGGGGTAACCTTGTTTTTCCCGAAGGGTATGACTATGCATTTCTTGGCATTTAACTTTAGGCCATGGCTCTGGCACCAGTTATCCGTTTCTGTGAGGCTTCTGAAGGATATCTGTGTCAGATGTGTTTTCGACTATGGCGCCAGTTTGCAGTCATCTGCAAACTTTGTCAGCCATAACCCTCCTGTGTTTGCTTGTACTTCAGAAAAGTAGATGCCGAACAAGAGTGGACCCAGGACTGATCCCTGTGGGACACCACTTGTGACAGGCTTTGAGTCTGACATGGCTCCAGCAACTCTGACCCTGTGGGTTCTGTCACTTAGCCAGTTTGCAACCCATCTTGTGATGTATGGGTTTACATTCAAGCTGATGAGTTTTTCGATGATACCTGAGTGGGGTATTGTGTGAAGGCCTTTGCCAGGTCAAGGTAGGCTGTATGGACTGCCTTTCCCTCATCAATGGCCTTAGTGACTGTCTCGAAAAGTCAACCAAGTTTAAAAGGCATGATCTGCCTTTGACAAAGCCAAACTGGGTTGGATCCAAAGTCTGCAAGTTCCCTATGTCTTTATTTATGAGTTCCATTATGATCCTCTCCATGGCTTTGCAGATAAGGCTTGTCAAGCTAATGGGACGGTAATTTCCAGGGTCGGTGGAGGCACCGCCCTTGTGAAGTGGGACCACAGTCGCCATGCGCCACTCCTTGATGCGTATCCTGAGGTGAGGCTAAGATTAAACAGCTGTCCTAACTGCGGGTTTAATTCCTCATTGAGTTCGTGGAGCACACAGCCGGGGACACCATCCGGTCCCATGGATGCTGTGTTTTTTGCTTTGGAGAGAGCAGTTCTCACCTGGGTGTTGGAGATGTTTGGGGGGCTACAATCCTCTGGTATAGATATCTCTCCTTTTGGGGCGCAGAAGTTTGCACTGAACCTGTCAGCCAGTATGTTGGCAATGTGTGTAGGTTCAGTAATCTTCACATCATTTTGAACTAATTCTGAGCATATCTGGGAGTTTCCTCCTAGGTTTCTAACATAGCTAAAGAAGGCCTTATGATTGTCTTTTGAGTCCTTGGCGATTTTTCTCTCAAAATTTGCCTTGGATGATTTTATGAGAGCTCTTAGTTTTTACTTATAATGATCAAAGGTGTCTTACCTTTCAAGGATTTTGCTCTATCTTGTAGTAGCTTCCTCCTTTTGTTGTAGAGCTTGTTTATGGCTGGGGTCCACCAGACTGGACGCTTGCCTTTGGTACAAAGAGTCTTAGTTTTGTTTGGGATTGCCTGATCCATGCAGTCCTGTAGGTGCTGGTAGAAGGCATTTGTAAGTGATTCAGCCGTTTGAGTAATGTTTACCACTGGCTCAGGGGCCTTAAAGGAGACCACATTAGTTTTTAGAAGTGTGAAGTCGGCTTTTGGGACGTTTTCACTGTGGTCTTTTTATTTCAGGTGGGGCGGATGAGGACCTCGAGCGAGATTAGTTTATGATCTGATCTCACCAGTGAGGGTATACTTCCGGTGTTGAACATTTTGATCCCATGTTCGTGATGATGAGATCAAGTATGTTTTCTCCTCTTGTGGGGATGGTGACTAGTTGTTCCATGGCATTTGAGTTTATGAACTCCAGGAACCTTTGGGCTAGAGTGTTTGGGCTTGAGTAGTGTTCCCAGTCTATATTAGGGTAGTTGAAGTCACCTAGTATGATGGTGTTTGGAGATACATTTATCCCCTCCATTGTTTTCAGGAAGGCCATGTGAGGTTCCTGAGTTTGAGAGGGTGGCCTGTAACATGCTACAAATTGCAGAGCAGTCTTGCCTATGGTTAATTGCACCTGGATGGTCTCCGATGCATTGTGCGTTGCCACCAACCTTAAGGCGTCCTTTATGAATATGGACACCCCCCCTCCTTTCTTGGTGTTGTCCAGATTTTGGGGCCGGAACGCATGATATGAGGTGAAACCTGCTAGTGCTGGGGTGCTCTCAGGAGCCTTGAACCAGGTTTCTGTCACAGCACAGACATCGATGTTCTCCATACTGAGAAGGGCCTCGTGCATCTTGAGATTGAGACTTCTGGCATTGAGCAGCATTACCCTTAGTTTTTTTACTTTTTTGTGTTCTAGGGTGGTAGGTTTAGAATTTGAGCCTTGCCTAAAAAAGGCACTATGGGGGTGGCAAGAGCCTTTGCCAATATCCGGAAGCCTAGGGGTGACAGGTGCAAGCCGTCCCTTGCGAAGCAGCGTGGCTTGTCCAGCATGTCATCCCATTATAGAGAGTGTTGTTTCCAGTTGCTGTAGATGTCTTGTGAGGTACATACCACATGGGGCATTGTACTCTATAATGGGCTTTATGTGTGATGAGTAGAGGGGAACACTGACCTATATTTCCCTGGATGACACACCTTTTGTGATGACGTGTGCCACGTAGACAGATGACATGACTAGTGTGGCACTGTGATTATCAAAGGGGAGACTACTGTCCACCTGTGTCCCATGGTCTGTTATCACACCTTCAGTGTTAAGTAGACTACCACCTATGTGGTAGTTAATGGGTACAGAGTTTTTGCAAGAAGGGATGCCAGTGCAGTGTCAACATTGAACTTGAGTTCATGGCTTTGTCACCAGGCATCTGTTGCAGTAAATATGACCCTGTCTCTCTCTCTCTCTCTCTATATATATATATATATATATATATATATATATATATATATATATATATATATATATACACACATACATATAAATATCCATTGGTGTCCATATAGATATACATATAGGCACATATACAGTCCACCTTTCATGATGGGGATATCAATTATGCGAAGGTTGTGAGGTATACAGTTATGTCATAATATTGCACAGTGTTGTGCGGAATGCATTGAAGGTGTTCTCAGCCCATGTAGCTTTAGCAGGCCTCACTGGCTGCAACACTGCAAACCTGATGAATCATACCCACAGCGTCTAACCAACACATGTCATATACCAGCACTGTATGCTGTCTTGTTTGCCACACACTACAACCTACATAGAAATATGCACATAACAACCTTCAACAACATATATATATGTCCACCCTTCACAAACAGTTGCAGTATGTCTCTTGCTCTATACACATGTACAGATGCTAATATATCTGACAAAGACAGATCTCTCCGTATGTGTGTGCCATACACACACAAGGTCCACACTGTTGTAAGTTCGTGTACCTCACGGCTGACCTGTTGGGCCTTGCTGCAGCATGAACAGGTGTCACATGTGAGCACACAGTAATATTAGAGGGTGTATATATAGCTACAAATGCTAGATTAGCATACTAGCCTGGTACAGCTGTTGCCAATGCTAAGCTACACATTAATAGGACTATCATGCATTTGTTACTCTGTCACATCCATGTTTATATAACTGTATGTGCTACTCCCCCAAACAGACATTGTACACACTACTTTACAGAACACAGATAACATGAATCACATGTTTGACATTTAATGCTGAACTACATATGTCACAGTCATATCCCACTGCACACAGCTATACACTGATTTCTCCATGGCAGTTGTTATGCAGGGCATCTGTGCATAGATACGTACTGCTGCCACATATGGATGATTCAAACTATGTAGAGTACTCTTCATAAACATCTACTACATGCCAGTAAATACATAGCTGTTACATACCTTTCCTTTGTATGTGTTCGTATTTGTCGGTTCCATGGGTTTTGTAATAAATTTTCTTTTTTATATCTTATTTTTTTCGAGATATATATTTTTTTCAATATAATTTTTTTTCTTTTCAATATATTATTTATTTTTCAATATAATGTTTTATTTTTTTTCAATATATTTTTTATTTCAATATATTATTTATTTTTCAATATAATTTTTTATTTTTTTCAATATATTTTTTTTTCATTATTTTTTTTTCAATATATTATTTATTTTTCAATATATTCTTTTAGTTTTTCTTTTTTTTTTCAATATATTACTTTTTCTTTCAATATATATTTTTTTATCTTTTTTCTTTTTTTCTGCTGCTGTTGTCTGCGTCCTTCTCTCTCTCTCTCTCTCCCTCCGTACTTGCAATGAAATGATTGCATGTGTGGACAGCAAGTACAGCCTGCTTTTATAGGTTTCTGCACATGTGCATGTGATGGCCTCTGCACCAATTGGTGGCAACCATTTGGCAATTGCATGCAGCCTGCTGTGTGGTACTTGCAGTACTCACTGTCATAGCAACCCAATGCTATAAATTGCTAAGTCAGGTAGGCATAGCCGTTTCAGCTTTCCAAAGTGGGGACTATGCTTGTTTGCTGTGGACACCGTTGTGTAAGTCAGAAGGCTGGTATACTTCTTATAACTGATGTTAGGGGTGTAGCCAGTGATTTGAATGTTGTACTCAGACCTGAATGTTAACACTTCCAGTACACAGTTGGCAGTGTAGAATTGTACTCACCCCTACAAATGCTAACACAAGATACATGGGAGTATGTAGTTTCTTTTCTACTTATACAATTAGCTGCCATACATACGTAGTTATTGAGAGGTTTTCATTTGGCACATGAACTGCTTGGGAACTGCTATACTGTGGATATTAATGTACTCACTTCTGCACAGTTTGTGCTTTTTCTTTTGTTGACATTATCACAGGATGCTCATGAAAGTGGACAATTCCAGTACTGAGTATGCCTACCTACATCCTTGCTGGACCTTGAACAGACAGGTATTTTGTACATTTGGGTGGGGATTGTCCTGCTATGATACTGTGTGTGGGTTGTAAAGTGCTGCTGTAACATTATTTACAGCTAGAATGTCTGGTTCTGTTATCACAGTCATGTAATGCAATTCCACAACAACTGCTGGTAAAGTTCCACAGAACAGGTTTTGTGTTATGGCATTCCTATCTTTCCTTTACATTCACTCATTCTGATGCATGATATATATATTTCAGCAACAACATGCTGTATATCTACTGTGGCTTAGTGGTAGTTCATGCAGTCTAGTGTGTCCAAGGTCTGTGGTTCGAGACTGACAGTGGTGTTTTATTTTGCTGCTGAGCAGAACAAGGGCCCTCACATGCAGGGGGACTAAGGCACTTTTAAGCAGTTGTAAGCGGGTTTGCGCAGGTTTGCACAACGCTTAGCAATGCTTAGCTAAGCACACACAAGTGCACACTCGCACAAACCCGCTAACTACTGCTTAAACGTGCTTACTCCCGCTAACCTCCGCGCTCATTTCTTTGAAAGAAAAGAAAATGGGGAGATAGGAAAGTTGTAAAAAAAGGGTACAAAGAGGGAAAGACAGTAGGGAAAACAGCTTGGGATGTGCAGGATGGGTGTAGGGAAGGTCCATAGCTGCCCATTTCTTTAACAGCAACAGCTGTGCATATACTAGTAATTTGGAGGGAAATTTGAAACCTTTCACCCCTGAAAGAGGGGTGAGGACAACGAAGTATGTTGTACTGCCAATTAAATTTCAGTTTATGTGTCCAGCGGACATGTGTGCAAAATGGGCAGCTATTTATGGGGCGTAATTTTTTTGTGGGAGCAGATTGCCCTTTTTTTTTTAGGTGAGAGTGGAATGTGGGGTAGGGGAAGTAGGTATATTTTGGGAGGTAGGTTGGGGAGGTAAACAGGCAAGACAAACAAGATGCATACAGGGGTGGAATATGACACATGGTGTGGGTGAACACCATTGACGGAGAAGGATGTTTGGAAATCGCAAGCCCATGAGCCCACAGATGGCAACAGTGGAACTGAGATCCCCACCCATGGGCAGTCACCACTGCACCTTCAGAGCCTGGAGAGTGGCTGTGCTGGGGGCTGTGTAGGAGGGGCAGGCTCACCCATGAGTCATGCCACGCTTGCCTCAAGCTGGTGTAGAGGATCAGTGACTGAACGCTCGATCTCCCTACGCACCACAGCCCGGACTGTTCAGAGGGTGATAGGTGGCCCTCCTCTGGCCATGCTTGCATGGGGGGATGAGCCTCATCCCCTGCAGCGCTTCCACCCGAAGGTGGCACAAGACCAATGGAGGAGGAGGTCCTGGGCTGGGCACCAGACCTGCTGGTGCCAGGTGCCATCGCCAGCTGAGGTGGGACAGGTGGGTCTGCTGGGACCGGCCTTCCCATACGTTCTATGTTTAGGAGGATTTAATGACAATATGGGTTAGTAATAGCCAACAGCATTCCAATTTAGTTGTAACACCATACAGTAGTATTCCCATTAACCCAACACACCAGAGTTCCAACAGTTGAACAGCAAGCATAACACATGCATATATAGAACAACAGTGGACATTTCAACAGCATGCAGGATTGATTGGTGGCAACAGGCCACCAAGATTGTGGTATATGAACAGGGCACATGCATCAAAGTAAATGCAGATATTTATAAACCAATAGGACATGTGTCCCAACAAATGTTATGAGATTAGACATACCCATTGAGGTGTGGAATTGCATTGTTTATGCACATACAGTAGGGTGTAAAAAGATACCTCCATTAACAACTTATATATACTTATAGTTTACACTACATTCCTATTGACTGCAGTTATATATCCCTACATGTATTATTACACTAGGCAATGTCCGTTAAATTGTGAAATGGGTTTTGCTAGTTCTTGATATACCTGACCTGTATCTGACATACAAACTGTCCTGGATACAGATGTTACTGCTACATATTTATATATTTCATTTATATTTATATATCTACATATCTGGATGTGTTCAGGTGACATTATCAGGTATATGTTAACAGCCCCCTACATTTCTAGCAGCACACTGACATTTCTGGGGAACACAATAACAAGCTACTCATGTGCCAGATTAACCTGTATATGCCAGCCATGAACCGACAGTTGAGGACTGTATATATGTTTAACAGCTACTGGCACTCCCTTCATCCACTTTATATGGGCCTACCCATGTGTGGTTTGACTGCGCTTAATACAAAAGTACTATTTCTATAATGCAAGGGTACAACAACATATCGAAGAAAGTGACATGGACACACTCCAGGAATTATACCTTTATTAATTACATTACACACTTTTCTAGTGGCTCTCTCATTTATTTGATATATCAGTGCATGCAGAGGTCTTTTATTCAAGACATATTATACCTTTATTAATGGGTTACACCACCTTTTCACGCTGTCTCACTTATTTTATATAACAGTACATGCAGAGAAGTTATTCAACACTTATTATACCTTTATTAATGGGTTACAACACTCTTTTTCAGGCTGTCTCACTTCTTTTATATGGCAACATATGCAGAATAATTACTAACCTGCCTGGTGGCGCAGCCTTAGCAGCCTATCTGCTTAGGCTTGCTGATTCGCAGCATGGACACCTGCAGCTGTGAAGTAAATGAAGGGATATTGAGACATACCTATCCATAATATAGACTACGATTGCAATTCTTACATACTTCATTTCATAGCTACCTACTCAGTAGTGGGGCATTTTCAATCCCATGGGCCTCCTGTATTCAATGGTTCAGTCGGTCTTCCTTGTGTCTCTTCAGGTCTGGGTAGTGGTGTCTGACCTGCTCACCAGTCCGAGGGACGCCTGTGGCACTGGTGAGATCATGTACTAGACGGTTCCAGGCTTCCGCTTTGTACTCAGTGCCCTGAAACTGGCCCTGCAGGAGTCTTGCATCATGATGATGGATGAGGAGCCAAACCATTACTTTTGACTCCTTAATGCCCCACTGTTGCACTCGAAAATGAGAGCCCTCTCCAACACCAGCCATACTGTCTGCAGATGGGAGCTACAACCAGTTATGGCAATTATTCCCACCTATGGAGCTTAAATATGCCTCATTTCCCACACTTATTTGTGATTGGCCGGTTTTGAAAAATCTCAGCTAAATGCAAACCTGCTTAGCAATGGGTAAACTTCCATTGATATATATGAGTGTGTTGTAAATGCATCCACATTTAAAGCTGTTATGGCTTAGTGGTTTAGTACTGTGATTATGGTGCACAGTATCCCAGGTTCGAGGCCTGTCATTGCTTTTTATTTTACTACTGGCCAGACCGGCTAGGAAGTGTGGCTGTGTTTAGCCGACTTTGATCAACTTTGCCCAACGTTGCTCGATGTTGCTCTACGTTGCTCTACATTGCCTGACATTGCCCAACATTGCACTAGTTAGCGAGGTGCGCAGCTCTGCGCAAACATGTTTTGTTTGCGCTAGTTGGCACGATGCAAAGCTCCACGCAAAGCCATTGCACTATTTAAAGCAGTGCTAAGCTAGGAGCAATTATACTTAACTGTGCTTAATACTAGTAAACTTTGCTTAACAGTGCTTCATATTGCTTAAGATATGTTACTTATGCATTTATCAGTATGCATGACCATTCCACCTTCATATATATATATATATATATATATATATATATATATATATATATATATATATATATATATATATATATATAAAATATCGTTCATTACCACATAGGCCATTTCAATGCATTTTACTATAATTTAAAAAATACATTTCAGGAATTCTTTTTATGTACACATTTCCTACAGAAAATAGGAAGGGGAGTGGCGGGACTCGAACCGGGACTGCCTCCTCTTTGTGCGAGGGCTCTACCACTACGCTATTGCTATTTGGCTTAATTTGCATATAAGTAGTTTATTATCCTCTTCGATGTCTACACTGCTAACTGTAGCTAAGCAATGGGCAAGCCCACACATACACGCGCAAATACGGGCAGCTATATCGGGAATAATAAAAAAAAAAAAAGGAAAGCTTTACATTTTAAACTTGTACAGGGATTTAGAATGTGGGGGAGTGTAGTGTTGGGTATGTAGACATTTGAGCGGACTCGCTCATTTCAGTTGACATTTGCAGTTTAGGCACTTGCAGGGGCATGGATATTTGGACTGCTCGGCAGTCTGACATGCCCCCTGCACTCGTGCATGCTCCGTGTTAGCCTTAGAGTTGAGTCAGTGCGCCCTCATGAATATGCATGACGCGCTGACATCATACTCTTAGACTGCAGTTTCTGAGTAAGACTTAGTCTTACATGGAGGATTAGTGAATCCTGGCCACTGTGTTTTTATTCTGTCTCTCTCACATTCTTCCTCCCACCTTTCCTTTCTAAATTATAATATATCATAGCAGCTAAATTTCCATTTATTTTGAATAATTATGTCCCGGTTTCTGTGGTGATAACCAACTAATTATGTTCTCTTAAAATGGATGTTGTGCTTCACCACTTGAGTTTTGCTTCACTCTGCTTTTGAGGTGAATTTCTTGACACCCATTTTTCAAACATATAACAAATCGGTTATGATAAGATACCCAGTCATAATCTCAGTGCTGTGCTGAGATCTTTCATTTATTTATTTTTCTGGTCATGTTATTCTCTTTAGCATTCTACTCTCAGCACTGCTACTGATTCAGTAACTGCTACATTATCTATGGCCAAATGAGATTGTATTTCACCAATTTTCTTTTATTTTCATACAAATTCTATTTCTCCTAGTCATTTCTGCTTACCAAAAATGTTTGTATGGGTGTACCAGTTAGTCCTGCTTTTTTAGGACTAAAATGAACTGTTTAGCCCAGCCTGAGATGATAAAAGAGCAAACCAGGTAGCTCAGGAAGGTCTTCCATCGGTTAAACTACAGGCTTATTTGGAAAAAGTATTTGCATTTTTAGATAACCCTGGAAAACTTGGCTTGGGGGTCTTTTTTATTTTCATTTTTTTGTTGGACATTTATGGCATTCATAGCAGAGGTCACACTGCAAACAGTTAAACAGTTCAGGGTTCAAACCGATGTAGTACAAACCTCATACATAAAACCACTTGACAAGCCTAATCTGTGTAATTGTTCTTGCTGTTCTTATAGTCAGACATCTTTTAACTCACAGCAGTAGAGCAGATATACAATTCTTTCTAAATGATTTGCTCCAACATCTCCACTAGCTTACGTGCACTCCATATGCCCACTTAAGTGTATTATTTCTGCTTGCTTGTAAGGATATAATTGCTCCTGCTTTAAATTAAATGGTTTGAAAGTGAATCAAATCTTTTCCTATTATTCCACCTCTGCTCTGCCATTCTTCCACCTCCACTCCGAATACCACGAGAAGCTCACAATGCCTCAGCTGCCTGCTTCAAAAGGCATGACCCAGCCTACATTTCTCATTCATTTAATAGAAATTTAATGCATCTTTTTTCATTCATCTCACTATCTGTTTCGCTCTTCAAATGCCTTACATGCCAGATGGCTTACAGTGAAGTTGCAATATAATTATGTGTATTGTAAAGTAAAATGAAGGGCAAGAGGTACAGGAAGTTAAACTAATAAAAGTGATTCACCTTTACAATTGTGTTATTCAAATCAAATGGTTTTATTGCTTTAGCAGATCTATAAACCTCTGATCCAATCTCACTGCAGTTTTTGCATGTGACCTGAAATATCTGTTTCTCCAATTGTCTGTCTGTGAGGCTATGACTTGGTTCCTTTCCATAACAAAAGTGAATGAGAGACAGAAGAAAGAAAAGAAAACAATGATTCGGCCTTCAAAGCTAATTGAAAGTTAAAACAAGTATAGAAAATTCTCTGAGTTGACAGAATGCACTGATGAGATTCCCAAATCACTGTCAAAGCCCTCTCAAAACACAACAGCACACTAAAACACCTGTTAATTAGGGGAATTATACCTCATGCAATTCTCCATTGCAGGAAGCTTCCCCTGTCACTAGTAAATGTATTACACAAGTACATGATAGCACCACTCAAAGAAACACTCATGCTTTAATACTTATTTTTATTCTAGAATTATTCCTATCCCCCAAATGTATTACAGTAGTATCCTTAGACATCAAGACTGGGATTTTTTTTAGAGGTGACTAGCTGCACTGGTCCAGAGTACAGGAGCGTAAGTATTCTAGCTTCTTATAGGTTCATAGGGTCATAGGAGATTGCTAAGCTAACAGTTAAAGAGCCCTTATAAGCCTAGCTAGTTTTACCCAGATTTTACCTAATTTTCTATGTCTAGAGGAAAGATAACAAGGGTCAGCAAGCCGGGTTTTGACAATTTTACAGACTGCTTCTGTCCATAAGGGACATGGGTGATACCCCAGGAGTGAATTTTCGATTTCCCATCCATTGGTCCAGATTGCCTTGAAGGTGGTCAGGGAAGGGATCTGCTTCACATGAATAGGAAGCCTATTCCAGAGGAGGGGCAATCTCTGGAACACATATCTGTCTCTCCAGCATGATCTGTTCATGTCACAGATCAGGTTTAGATCCTTGGAGCCATTAACACTTGTGCAATTAGTTTTGTGAATATGCAACATTTTCTTTACTGCTGGGAAACAGACTGAATTGTAGGTCAAGCATTGATCACCCCTCTGTAATCGGTAATAAACAGAATACTGTGATAGGGCTTTTAATCAGTCCGCATATGACATGTTGGTTATATCCTGTATTTCTTGGTGAGAAATCTCTGAGGATGCTCTAACTGTTGCAGATGCCTGGTGGGGTACTTGCCAAAGGGGGCATTGTACTTGATTATTGGTCTGATGAGGACCAAGTACAGTGGTATTATGACATCCTTAGATCAGGATGCCATGTCCTTAATTATAAGCTGAGCCACACAGAAGGATTTCCTTATCACCACTGACACATGGTGTTGAAATTTCAGATTTCTATCTATCTGAGTACCCAGTCTCTCACCAGTGGGTCCACTCTTAGGGGATGCTATCAATGCTGCAATTTTCAGGAGGTATTTAATTTCCTAAAGAGTATTACTATGCACTTCTTCTCATACAGTTTGAGGCCAAGGCTCTGACACAAATCATTAGTTGGTGTCAGTCCTTTCTGTACGATATCAACATTGTTTGGGGAGTCAGTGATTGCCCCCAACTTGCAGTCATCAGCAAACTTGGTCAGCCAAAGGCCATTTACCTTTTCCTTGACATCTGTGAAGTATATCCCAAACAGGAGGGGGCTCAGCACTAAGCCCTGTGGTACTCCACTAATGACTGACCTGTTACTGGATGTGGATTCTTTGACTCTAATAACATATAGATAGGTTCATAGATTAGTACTAAGCTAACTGTCCTTGTGAGCCATTTTAAGCTTAGTCAATTATCCCTTGTGAGACTCAAACCCTGCACCTTGTGTTTGTAAGGCAAACACCTTAACCATTAGGCCACCCTCCCACCCATATGTCCTATCAGTGAGCAATT
The DNA here is from genome assembly GCF_019279795.1 of Protopterus annectens. NCBI lineage: Eukaryota > Metazoa > Chordata > Ceratodontiformes > Protopteridae > Protopterus > Protopterus annectens. Next base: position 1,970,396,970 of record NC_056726.1, read on the forward strand.
TGATTATCCATCTGGTGACATAGAGGTTTATGCCCAGTTTTGTCAGTTGATTTATAACAGCCAAGTGAGATATTGTGTCAAATGCATTGGTCATGTCGAGGTAGCTGGCATGCACTGAATTACCCTCAGCCATGGCCTTGGTAACCTTCTCAAAGAAGTCCACCAGATTAAGCAAGATAAAGCAGGCATGACTTGCATTTGGTGAAGATGAACTGGGTGGGATCTAGAATCTGGAGATTTCCTATGTTATTGTTAATCAGGTCCATGATTATCCTTTCCATAACCATGCATATGAAGTTAGTCAGACTTATGGGTCAGTAGTTTGCTGGGTTCATTGATGGTCCAACCTTTTGGAGAGGGATGACTTATTCTCCTTCACTCTACTGGGACAAAGCCTGTCTAGATACTGTGGTTAAATAGAGATCTGAGTGGGTCTGCTAGGTCATGTTTCAAGCTATTTAATAGGCACCCTAAGATTCCATCAGGCCTAGCAATGTTATGTTTCTAGCTTTGTAGAGGGCAGTGATGACCTGTTCCTTTATGATAACAGGCAAAGGAATGCTAGGGGGTATTCCATGGGGAGTGGCCAGAGGTGATGAAGGGGTGAAATTTGAGCTGGATTTATTGGCCAGCAGGTTTGCTATTTCTTCTGGCTGAGTATAAGTAGTGCCATCTATAGCCAACTCAGCACATTTTTGAGTGTTTCCCATTAAGATTCTAGACATAACTAAAAATGCTTTGTGGTTATTCTTTGCTTGGGAGACTATTTAAGACTTGTAGGTGGCTTTTGAAGACTTGACTAATTCCCTGATTTGCCTGTTGAGAATAATGTAAGATTTTTTTCATTGTTGTGCACCCTCCCTCTTACTTCTAGACAGGAGTTTCTTCCTTCTGTTGTATAGTCTATTTATGCCAGTGGTCTACTAGGGTGACTTGTTTTTATGGCTAGACTTGGGTTTATTTCAGTCAGGTACTGCTGTTTCTATGCTGTTGTTTAAGTGGTTATACAGGATATTTGCGTATACTTCTGCATAAGGCCTCTCTGTTTTTAGAGTTAAGGGGAGTTTTAAAATTAGCTATGCTATCACTTAAGAGAAGGTACTTTGCCTTGGAAAAATTATTTAGGGTTTTAGGGTTTGATGGTGGTTCTACCATTACATTTATTTCATAGGAGACTGATTTATTATCTGATCTTACCAATGAGAATATTATGCTGGGGGGGGGGGCAACACTCCCCCATGTTTATGAGTACTATGTCAAGGATATTTGAACCCCTAGTTGGAGTGCAGACCAGCTTTTTCAGAGCATTTGCCTTGACAAAGTCCAGGATCTCTGAACCTGCATGTTAGAGGTCCTGTATGTTTCCCAGTTTATGAAGAGGTGGTTAAAGTCACCCATGAGTAGTGTTTTGGGCTGAATGGTAAGTGAATCAGGTAATGTCAGGTATGCAGAGTGGTTTTTATGGTTCATAGTTGGGGACCTGTAGCTAGAGATGATATGGTGAGGGATTTTGCCTATTGTCAGCTGACATGGAGTAGCTTGAGTGAGTCATCCTGCTTGACCAATCTTGAGGTGTGAATGTTTTTCATGTAAATGGAAACACCTCCTCTTTTTGTTTTTTTCTTTTCAGAGGGTGGTCTGAATGTGTGACAGGCATTGTAGCCTTGCACTGCCGATGTGCTTTCCGTAGCCTTGAACCATGTCTCTGTAGCTGCACAGATGTTGAATTCTCCAAGGTGAGGAGAGCTTCCCAGGAGTACAGTTCCTTGCTAAGACTCCTAGCATTGAGCTGTAGTACCTTCAGCTTGACATGAGAAGAATTTGTTACATTGGTAGGTTTGTTGGTTTAACACTGCCTAAAAATGGCACTATGGGTCTGGATAATGCCTTGGCCAGTATTCAAAAGGATCTGTTATTGGCTGAAATGAAATACACAGAAGTGCAACCACATTTGAAGATATCAGCTATGGTATATTGTGTGTGATGTCCTGTGTCAGTTTTCTTGCTGTAGCATCCTGCTTTATCTGTGCAGTGCACATGAACATATGTGCCAAATGACAGGATATAACTGATGATCAGGTCTATGTAAAACGACACGCTAGGAATATAAATGGCACTCTTCTTGCATCTTGCCATGTGTCTGTTTGTATAATTTAAAATAATCCCTGCTACATGCTGCGGTGGTGCAGTGGTAGCATTGTTGCCTCACAGCAAGAGGTTCTCCCATTCGATTTTCGGCTGGAGTGTGGGGAGTGCCTTCTGTGTGGAGGCTGCATGTCCTCCCCGCGGTTGGGTGGCGTTCAAAAGAAATGCGTAAATGGGAGTGCCTTCATTGAAGGCTGGAGGTCGAGCTGGCACCTCGGCGTTCGTGAAAATCTACTGCCAATCATTGGCAGACCAGAGTTCCGCTGTGGCGACCTCTAACCAGGAAAAGCCGAAAGACAAACAACAACAACATTTACAAAGTAAAAAGTTGAAACAAGATAACTATAATTGTATGATGAAGGAATACATTTGCAAATACAACAATGGAAAATAGATATTTGTAATATAATTTGACAAAGGAAATTATGGTATGAAATTTTTTAAAATGATGGACTCTTTTTATTATACAAGCCTTGCAAAACCCTAGTCATTTCAACTGTTGATTGCAGAAAGGCAAAACAGGACACTTGCAGTAGCAGAAATACAAGATTTTATGTGGCATTTGGCAATACAAAAATTGCCAGTAAAAGGACAAATGAAATACAAAATGATTTAGGAAAGATTTTCCCTGAGATTCATTAATATCTATACTAAGTGTTCACTAATTGTACATCATTCTGAGTAAACAGACAACACAAGTATAACTTGTACCTTCTTCCTCCTAATTTCAGTTTTCCTGATTTTCTTGCAGCCGTAAATATTGAAGGGGATTCATGAAGATTACCACAAAGTGTAGATTACATGTACATATAGTGTAATCCTTCTGAATGACTAGAAAGCACAACATATGTGGTAGGAATGTTCATGAATATAGATTGTGTACATGTCTTGTTTGCAAACATGAAGAAATGTTAGAACATTTTTAATAACATGAAAGAATTCAAATGTATTGGCAGCAGATCGCTTCCATCTATAACACTGCTCATCTATTTCCTATTAGCCACCATTTGATTATGTATGGAGATAATGGTAATTACAATAAAACAGAGAGAGAGATAAATATGACAAGCTTTTTTACATGCTATGTAGGCTGGTTGACTAACTGTGAAGAATTGTTATGGAAAACAATTGTGACTGTACATTAATTTTGCTTAAGTTAAAAAGATGGCTGTGGCTCAGAGAATGTGGAAATGATTTGTTATTGTAATCTTTTTTATCTTACATGTAATTTTCTTTCTTGACAAGACTAATATGATTGTATTTTTGCTGTTAACTTAAAAATATTACTTCCTTTTTTCTATTTGTTAAAATGCATTAAATATGTGTAAATACTGATATTTTTGAATTGAGCATGCCACTGTGTGATGCTGTACCTCTGCTGGGCCTACTGCAGAGGTGGCTGGGAATAGTGGTGTAATGGGGGGAATCCAGCAGTTTGTGAGAATTGTGAAGAGAGGAGAAATGTGATGGAAAACAAGTCATAGTAGAAAGGAGATGGTTTTGTAGAGTCAGAAGATAGAATAAAAGTATCAGCAGGAGTCAAATAATGAGGGTTATGCAAATGGTCAACATTTAGCTGCTCTTGAGGATAAAGCCATGTACGAAAAAGTATTTATTATGGAAGTAGAAGGAGGTGGTTTGTGAGATGAGGAACTTTTATAAATGTTGAGGAAGGATGAAATGGGAGAAGATTCCACAGTTTCCTGGGGAGACATGGCAGATCATGTTTTCAGAGAGATGCAGGAGGATAATACGGTAGCAACAGAGACTGAAATGTTTCTGAGAGGAAGAAAGTAAGCAGAACCTATGTGAAAATGGTGGAAGAAGATTAAAGATAAATAACAGGTATTAGAGAGCAACAGTAAGGATTTGTACTAAAAGGTAGTGCTGTTGATTGTTATTTTATTTGGGACAATATAATCAGGCCCTTCAGTTTTACAGTATGGAACATCAGATTATTTACGCATTTAGGAAAGGAAAGTTTTTGTGATGTGACTTGTGAAACTGTATGGCTATTGCACAAATTTATGAATGTATGTGAAGAAAGAAAAACAACTATCCATGGAATGAGTACAATCTTGTCAGTCAGAGGGCTAACTTAAGGAAAAAGTATATTTGTAGTTTAAGACAGATGAAATCAATAAACAAAGACAGTGGAAAAAGTGCCAAAAGTAAACTGATAACCAAAAGTAAGGCACTGGAAGGTTCACCAGAATAAAATCCACTGTTTTATTGATCGCACATGATATTAAAAAAACGTAAAGCATATCCAGAACGCATTAACTCTATCACCGCGTTTTTGTCACAAAAAACTTCTTCAGATGAGCATACCAACTTCTGAAACCCCTTTATATACAGAAACATCCCCAATTAATCAATTAGCAAACGGTTATACTTTTAAAAACACAGTGCAAAAAAACTATATACACAAACAATGAAACACAATAAGTACAGAAGAACAGTAACAATTCTCTGTATAAACATACTTTGAACTGTGCAGGAGCTGATTTTTATTTTTATGTAATAGAAATATTGCCCATTGATCCTAGGGGTGGCCCTTGGGAAACACGCCTGGAATACAGGGAACTGTACTGGCAACTAGTTCTTGAAGCTACTAGGTATCCTGGTTTGAATGAGATGGTTTCATTGAAGCCAGTCGTGAAGCTTAGGTCAGCTAAACTTTAAATTATGTGACTGTCCAGCAGATGGTGCGTTTTAACATTTTGTATGCCCTACACAACAGTGTTTTAAATGTGGTTTTATAAGGGTTTTATATTTTTAAATATTTATTTATTTATTTGTTTACAAGTTTTTGCAAATTGTAAATAATGTATGTTTTAACAAGATTCCTGCTTGACCAACAAATGATTTTCTATGCACTTCTGTACTTATTGTGTTTCATTGTTTGTGTATATAGTTTTTTTTTTGCACTGTGTTTTTAAAAGTATAACAGTTTGTTAATTGATTACCTGCAGTGGTGGTGCTGCGGTAGCATTGTCGCCTCACAGTAAGATGTTGTCCTGTTCGATTCTCAGCTAGAGTGTCTTCTGTGTGGAGACATGTGTGAATGGGCGTACCTTCATTGAAGGTTGTGCATCAGGGCCGGCAACTCGGCACGTAAAAATCTACTGCCAATCATTAGCGGACCGGAGTTCCGCTGTGGCGACCCCTAACTGGGAAAAGCCAAAAGCACAACAACAATTTATTAATTGATTAATTGGGGATGTTTCTGTATATAAAGGGTTTCAAAAGGTGGTATGCTCATCTGAAGAAGTTTTTTGTGATGAAAACGTGGTGATACAGTTAATGCGTTCTGGATGTGCTTTACGTTTTTTTTAATATCTTCTGCAATCAATAAAACTGTGGATTTTATTCTGGTGAACCTTCCAGTGCCATTCAGATGAAATCAAAGAAGAAGAAGAGATAAAAAACTATTTAAGAAACTTGTATAAAACTGTTGAAAATTTTGTAAAAACAAAGGACAACATAAATGTATGGACTAGGTCATGGGAAATGGATGTTGTACTGCATGTAAAAGAAAATGTTATTTAGCATTTACCTATTGTCATTTTTGTAACTGGTATAAGAAGGACCTTTATATATCATGGAAAACCAAAATCATATTATTATCGTGGAAGCTTGTTACATTTGATTCATGAATGTACAAAAGTTAAGTATAACCAATGAGAGCAGAGGGGTTATACTATGAATAGATGCAAAATGGAGTGTTTGTTTGTCTTTTCCCGGTTAGGGGTCACCACAGTGGAACTCTGGTCCGCTAATGATTGGCAGTCAATTTTTATGGTGCCGAGTTGCCAGCCCGATGCCCAACCTTCAGCGAAGGCACGCCCATTCACGCATGTCTTTCGGAGGTCACTCAATCGCGGGGAGGACATGCAGACTCCACACAGAAGGCACTCCAGCCAAGAATCGAACAGGAGAATCTCTTGCTGTGAGGCAACAATGCTACCGCTGTACCACCACGGCTTCAGATGCAAAATGGAGTGTATGGTATGTAAAAAAGGGGGCATTTCTGGTTTTATTGCCATGAAAACAGAGGATGCAGCAAACTACAGAAAAATATAGAGGGTAAAAAGAAATGAATGAGCAGCTACATAAGAAAGTTATCATCTAGCATCCATCTGCTTTCCCAGCATTAAACAACATTATACACAACTATGTTCCCAGTTTGTCATTACAATCCAATACCAAAAAAACTCCTGTCTACAAACCTATCAGATTTGCTGGGCATTGTCTATACTCATGCCATGTTGCTAAGGCCTGGAACTCCTTACGTCTGTCTATCAGGTCAATATCCTCCATCTTATCCTTCAAAATCATTCTGAAAGATTTCCTAGCCAAAAGTTGGCTCTGTTCTTGCTCCACACCAGGATAAAGTATATCTCTAAATGTGAACCAATACCTATTAAAGCCTTACACCTCCTTACTCTCCCTTCTTCATTTACTTCCTTACTTCTATCACTTTCTTTCTCTCTAACTATACTATAAGCCTGCTTTTCTCTCACTTTATATTGCATTTTGTGTTTGTATTATACTAACTTACCTTTAATTTCTCTTTAAACTGATTACATTTTCTTTAAATATGAAATTGTTGTCATATAACTTGTATCTTTTCTTAACCAATGGTTTCATATTATGTCTAATTTGGTATAATTATTTAAATTGTACTTGTTTTTGTATTACTTTTAAAAATTGTGAAATTGTTCTTAAAATGTTTTGTAATGCTTTGGAGCTTTTATCCCTGGGCCTCCACTGAAAATGGCCTCCTACCCAGTCGGACATTCCCAGTAATCAAATGTCAATAAATAATGAATAAATAAATACATAAATAAATGAGTTAATGTAGAGGAAGTTGAGGATTTTGTTTTAGTTTAGGATGAAAAAGAAAAGGCTCAAAGTGGATTGCAGAAGGGGAAATTGAAATAGGAAACATTTTCAGTTTTTTGTTTCTGAAGCAGGATAATATGGGTGAGGAAGATGAAGAAGAAGAAAGAGAGGTGAGGAAGGAGGAAAGAAAGAATACTTTTGGATAAAGAGTAAAAGCTAGAAAATGGAAGTTTAAGAGTATTCCTGTAAATGTTAAAAAGAAAGAAAAGGAATAAGGTCAGAAGTGTTTCAGTTAATGTGAACAGTAGTTTCAATAAAGCGCAAAGATTAAGAATATTGCGGTTGTATTCACAACTAAATGCAGATGCATTTTGTTTACAGGATACAAGATTTATTTTAGAAATAGGCTGTAAACTGAAAAAGTTATATGTGAATGATATTACATGGAATTTAGTGGGTGATAGATGTTTGGGGGTATTTTTTAATGGAAAGGTGAAAGTATTAGATAAATGAATGGTTTCTGCAGGAAGAAGTACAGTTGTAGATGTAAGGTGGAAAATGCTGCATTTAAGTTGATAAAATTATATGTAAATACAGAGTTGAAGAGTAAAGAAGAGTTATATATGTGAATATTACCATTCATAACAGTTAGTATGAGAATAATAATAATGGGAGATTTTATAGGTTCATAGGTTTATACGTGCGTACTAGGCTAATGGCCCTGGAACATTTACAAGCCTAGCCCATAGGATTACCCTGGCATTGTGCCACCCGACCTTAGTTCCCAGTGCCTCTGTTGAGTAAAGTAATTTAAGGAATGTAGAAAGGGAAATAATAATATCAAAAGAACAAAGGAAATAATAAAGTGGTGGAATTTGAAGGTGTGGGATAGAAACAAATGGGTATTTAGGAGTGGCCAAAAGAAGACAGAGGTAGACTATATTTTGATATAAAAGGGTATTAGAGAGAGAGAGAGAGAGAGAGACAGAAAAATAAAGAGAGAGAGAGAGAGAGAGACAGAGAGGGGTGGGTAGCTATGCTTCCAGGATTTACAGATCATGCAGAACTTTGGATAGAAGCTGAGGAACGAGAAGATGTTATCAAAAAGGGGAAAGGAATTATGAGATAGACAGCAAAAGTAATAGACAAAAGTAGCCTAAAATGGAGATTGAGCAATTGTGGAAGGATCATATTACCGTGAGAGATTACTGTAAGACTTGATCAGAGTGGTGCATAATAATGAAGGAAAACGTAAGAAAGTGTATTTAGAAATAGAATTACAGCAAAGGAAAATGGAAAATGAGGAGTATAAAAAATATTGGGGGAAATGATGTATAATTTAGATTATGATAGATAATGTTCTAGTAAAGAAAAGGAGATATATGGAAAGAGAGATTTGAAGAATTACTGTTTAAGCAGAGATATTATGTTAAAGGAAGAAAAGAAATTGTGTCACTATACTAAGCAAAAATGGTAAGCATTAATAATAATATGATGAGAGCATTAAAAAATAATAGGAGAGATGAAATACAAACAGAAGGACATCATGGAGGTAGTGAACGAATATGCAGTAATTACTTGTATAGGTCATAGGTTCATGGGTAGATAGGTGTTTACTAGGCTAACGCCCACAAGAGCCTTTTTAAGCCTAGCCATGTATCCCAAATCTCTGACAAGTTTTGATACCCTTGATAAGTGTAAGCATGGGCCTGGGAGATGAACCATTTACAGGTTACCTGTTTGCATTATAAATATAGGTGCCAAACCAGGGACAAATTTCCCATCCAGTTGTCCAAGATGCACTTTAATTGGGTTAAGGAGGAACTCTACTTCACATGGATGGGGAGCCTGATCCATAGACAGGGTAGTCTCTGGGATACGTACCTATCTCTCCAGCAGGTCCTATTTATATCACAGGCAAGTTTTAAGTCTTTAGAATGGGTAATTCTGCTACTTTTTGTTTTGTGGATATGTAGGAGGTCCATCAGAGTGGGGTCTGTCAATGTCCTGTATGTCAGGTATAGATCTCTCCTCAAAAGCCTGTGTGAGACAGAAAACAGGACATATTACTTATGCCTTATATTCTTTTAGTGAGGAACCTCTGTGGACGTTCCAGTTGTTGGATATGGCTGGTTAGGTACATACCAAAGGGTGCATTGTATTCAGTGATAGGTCTGATGAATGCTGAATACAGTGGAACAATGACTTCCTTGGACATAAATGCTATACCTTTGTTCATAAGTTGCGCAACACAGAATTATTTCCTCACCACTGTAGACACATGGTGATCAAAGGCTATATTACTATCTATCTGTGTCCGTAAGTCACTGACTACTGGGTCATCTCTAAGGGGTGTGTTGTCAATATGATAGTTATCAGGGATGAATGACTTCCCAAAGGATACTATTATGCATTTCTTGGCATCTAGTTTTAGTCCATGTCTCTGACACCAGTTATTTGTCTGTGTCAGCCCCTCCTGGGCAACATTTGTGTCAGCGTGAGATTCAATGACAGCTCCTAATTTGCAATCATCTGCAAATTTAGTCAGCCAGAGACCACTGACATTAGCTTTGACTTCTGAGAAGTAAATTCCAAAAAGGAGCAGTCCAAGGACTGATCCCTGATGGATTCCACTTGTGACTGGCTACTTTGTATAGGCAAACTCCCCAATTCTACCTTCCTGGGTCCTGTCTGTGAGCCAGTTGGCTATCCACCAGGTGACATACAAGTTTGTACCTAACCTCCTGAGTTTGTCAACAATGCCTGAGTGGGTTATTGTGTCAAATGCCTTGGCCAGGTCAAGGTAGAAAGTCTGAATGATTTTGCCCTCATCTATTGCTTTGGTGACCTTCTCAAAGAATTCCACCGGGTTGAGCAGGCATGATCTGCCCTTGATGAAACCAAACTGGGTTGGGTCCAGTGTCTGGAGGTTTACTATATCTCTGTTGGTCATCTCCATAATAATTCTTTCCATGGCTTTACATATAAGACTAGTGAGACTTATGGGTCTGTAGTTTCCAAGGTCTGTAGATGGCCCACCTCTGTGCAGAGGGATGACTGTTGCCTTTCTCCATTCATGAGGCACAAAGCCTGTTTGGAGGCTACAGTTAAATAATAATTCCAGAGGCCCTGATAGGTCATGTTTCATGCTATTTAGAAGGCATCCTGGGATATTGTCTGGGCCCATTGATGCAGTGTTCTTGGTCTTAGAGAGAGCATTAAGGACCTGTTCCCTAGTGATAGTAGGGGCAGTTATATTTGATGATATTTCCTGAGGGAAGGTTGAGGGGGGGGGACGAGTAAAGTTGAAGCTGAATTTATCAGCCAGGAGGTTTGTTGTATCTTCTGGTTCAGTATAGGTGGCTTCACTTACAATGAGATCTGCACACAACTGTGTATTACCTTTGAGGTTGCGGACATAGATAAAGAATGCTTTGTGATTGTCTTGGGCCCAGGGAGGCCAAACTTACCTCAGATTTGGCTTTGGTAGACTTTATTTGTCCTCTTGAGTTTTTTGTTTGGTTTGATGAGAGTGCTTTTATCCTTCTGGGTGCTGCACCTCCTAATTTTTTGCCATGATTTTCTTCCTTCTTTTATACATCCGACTGATTTTGTGATTCCACCAGGGTGGCTTGTTTTTTGAGTTAGTTCTGTACTTCTTGGTGGGTACAGCTGCCTCTGTGCAGCTATTAACATGTTTGCACAGGGTTTCTGTGAACAGTTCTGCACAGGCAGAAGTGTTCTCAGTGTTTATAGGGACTTAAAATTTTGTCAGGTTCTCACTTAATAGCAGGAGATTAGCCTTAGAATAGTTCCTGAATATTCTCAGTTGAGCTGGGGGTCCAGGTTTTATTTTGACTTCAAAGGAGACCATTTTTTGGTCTGACCTTACCAGAGAAGACATTATAGTAGGGGGGAGTGCAGCACTCTCCCATATTAGTGAGGATCAGATCCAGTATGGTTGCACCCCTGGTTGGTGTATTGACTATCTGGTCCAGGGAGTTTGTGTTTACAAAATCCAGGAATCTCTGTTCACATTCATTTGATGTCATATAGGCTTCCCAGTTAATAGTGGGGTAATTAAAGTCACCCATGAATATGGTATTGGATTGGATGGTTAGTGTTTTTAATAAGTTTAAATACTTGGTATGGGTTTTCTGGGTCATAGAGGGGGACCTATAGATTGCAAGGAAGTGGTATTGGATTTTACCTATGGTGATTTGAACATGGAGCAGCTCAAGTGCATTGTCCTGTTTGACCAGCCTTGAAGTATATTTGTTTTTTATGTAAATAGAGACACCTCCACCTTTAGTCCCTGCATGTGAAGTAGCAGGTCTAAATGTGTGGAAGGCATTATAACCTTGCACTGTTGGTTTGCTCTCCGTGGCTTTAAACCATGGTATCAGAAACTGCACAGACATCAGCATTCTCTAGGGTAAAGAGAGCTTCCAGGGAGTGGAGTTTTTTTGTTTAGGCTCCTAGCATTGAGCAGTAATACCTTTAGATTTTCTTGGTTTTGATTTACTATGTCTGAAGTACTTTCAGTTTGGCATTGCCTAAAAAGGCACTATGGGGGAAGACAATGTTTTAGCTAATATTCAAAAGTCTAGAGTGGAGAGGTGCAGACCATCCTTGGCAAAGCAGTGTGGCCTGTTGACCATCTCCTTCCATGCTGACAAATATTGCACCCCCTTAGAATGACACCAGAAACTAAGCCAATTATTAAAGCCAATCCGGTTTTGTTTGTATTGTGGTATCATCCTTGGAGAAGGTAAAATGCTGCTCAATGCTAGGCTCATACCAGCCTGAGACACAAATTTCAAGAGCTCTATGATGTCTCTCTTCATATAGTCTAAGGAGATACGTCTCAGGTCATTTACTCCCACATGTACTATGACTGAGTCATATTGGTAATTGTGATCCAATGACCTGAGTGCATGCATAAATTGGCAGATCCTAGCCCCTGATAAGCAACTGACTGTAACTTTCTCTTTACTCAACCTGGTGAGAGGAAAATCAGTGTGTCTCACAATGGAGTCTCCAGTGACTAGACTGTTGGACTGTGTGTTGATTTGCCTTATGGACTTGGAAGTAGAGGCTCCATGAGATGTAGCTCTATATGTTGATGTGGGTGTTGTTTTGAAAGAGTGTGTTTTGGGCTGCTGAGGGTATTTCTTATGTGTACTTTGTCTAGGACGTCTTTTTGGTTTATGAAGGTTACATGCAATGGCTCAGTATGTATGGGTCTATATGTCTGCTTTGAATTGTGCATGATGGGTGCAGCATGTGTACTACTGACAACCTTATTGACATTAGGAGTACTTTTATGTGAGAGCTTTACCTCCAGTGATGTTGTGTAACTACATCTATCACATACCATATCAGTTTGTTTGAGAATTAATTGGTTGTCAGTAAATATGAGGTAATTTCACATTGCCTCAGGATGACCATATCCACCAAGCCAGTAACAGAAACTGTAGGAAAGTTCATATCCATGGCAACAGACCATTTTTTATTGATTAGACTGTTGGAGTGAGAATATCAATCACTGTCAGGAGTATCTGGTTTGCAGGTGTGTGGACAGTGCTTGTCACTGCAAACTAGTTATCCTGTGTGCAACTAGATATTGAAGAAATTTCAGTTGTGATTTTAGAGGAAAAATGTCACTCAAGGTGTTTGAGTCTGTACAGAGCACTGCCAAACACTTGAGGGGAAACTAATACAATGACACAAAATTTAAGGATGAAGTATTTAGGCAGATATTCTGAAGTTCGAAACAAATCAAGCAGTACTTACTGAAAACAAAGAATTGGCTTTTCAAGAATGATGAAAAGAGGGGAGTCGCACATATGGCTACTGCCTGGCTACTATTAATGTTGGTCTCAGCACAGCTTTACTCTGCTGGGATACAATACTTCTTTGCTTCTTCTCTCACCAGAAGCAAAATGTTAGCACCAATTCCAAGAAGAGAAGCAGACCACAGCCTGACTGGTGATCCTCAGTCTTGTCCAAGATGATGCAAGGATCTGTAGGCTTGTAGCCTTTTTCTGGTAGATGCTTCGAATAGCAACCACACCAAATAGGTGCGTTAAGCACAGACACTCTCCAGCCAGAAATGCAGAAAGTAAAGAAGTACTGTGGAAATTGAAAGAGTTTTCACAGAAAGCAAGGAAAGGTTTGTAGTAGAAAACTGCCCGCCCCTCTTGTAAATTTGTGTTTGGATACTCCTTCTGGGCCCATCTCATTTGCTCACTCAAGTGAGTGCAGTGAGATCATATTCTGATTTCAGGTGCTCCTACTGTGTACAAAGAGAGCATCTGGGAAACAATTAAGCTTGTTTCCTGCCTTTCCTGTAAGTGGTCTAGACTGTTTGTGGGCTTCTGAGCTCCCAGGCCTTTCTGTGTTGGAGGGAAGCTTTCTAGCTTAATTTTGTTTCTTAAAACTAGCCAGTTTTCTAGTTTCAGCACGCAAATCTGTTTCTTTGAACTCAGCACTTGTTCAGAACTCACTGTAAGCACTACATAAGCTGCAAATTACTACAGCACTCAACTTTCCTCACTAGTCTAGAGGAAAGCAGTTTTTAGTACTTAATAAATAAGCACCTATCCAGGCATGTCTAAGGGTCAGCTCTTGGTGATTTCTCCTGTCTACCTGATGAATCTGGGCATCATGGAGTAATGCAGCAATTGCCTCATGTACACAGACAACCCTCTCCACCTATCACCCAACAGTACAACCTGTGAGAGATGCACTTATATAGCCAAAATGGAAGCAAAGCTCTCTTCACCCAAGACTGGACTAGACAGTCAAGAGAAGAAGGTAAACACTTGCACCACACCACACTCATCACATAGTCCCTCTAAACCTACACCACCAAAACACACACATAGAAACACAAAACACACACCTACATTCACGGAGGCTCTCAATAAAAGCCTGCCCAAGCATCAGGGACCTCCAAAGCAGAAACGCAAGCAAACTCTATCCCCCGACATAACCCAAATGACACATAGCCCATAAACTCAGTGTGCCACTCAACCACAGCCCATAAGGCATAACGTACCCAACACTCTAGTCATAGGTGACTCTATAGTCAGGCACACTGATGTTCCACTCACCAGGCTAAACAAGGAGAAAGTTACTGTCAGCTGCCTGTCAGGTGCCACAATCCACCACATAACGCACGCACTCAGGTCACTCCAGAAGAAGTACAAATATGACACTGTCATTGTCCATGTTGGTGTGAATGACCTGAGATGTACCTCCCTGGACTACATGAAAAGAGACATGGAGGATTGCTCCGATCTTGTAGCCCAGGCAGGTATGATCCTAGCCCTGAGTAGCATCACGCCATCACCCAGAATGATACCACAGTACAAGGATCAAATGACTGACTTCAACAATTGGCTAAGCTTCTGGTGTCATTCTAAGGGGATCCAGTATTTGTCTGCCTGGAATGACATGATCGACAGACCACGATGCTTTGTCAGAGATGGCCTGCTCCTGTTGCCCTTTGGATTCTGGATACTGGCTAAGGCTCTTGCCACCCCTATAGTGCCTTTTTTAGGCAAGGTTCAAATGACAAATTCACCACTGTAACAGGTACAAGCAAGCAAAATCTGAGGGTAATGCTACTCAATGCTATAAGTCTAAACCTCAAAATACACTCACTCGAGGCACTCCTTAAAATGGAGAACATCGACATCTGTGCAGTGACAGAGACCTGATTCAAAGCTCCAGAGAGCAGCCCTGCATTACCAGGCTATAATTCATACCACACCTTTTGGCCACCTAACCCGGAACAAAGCACTAAAGGTGGAGGCGTGTCCATATTCATTAAGGATATCCACACCTCCAGGCTAGTTGCACAGCATAATGAATCCGAGATTATCCAAGTGCAACTAACTCTGGGCAAGACCGCAATCCAAACTGTAGCTTGCTACAGACCCCCCACCATGCCCCAGGATTCCCACTCCTCATTTTGTGATACACTGGAAAGTATTAGGGTACAACCCAACACCCTGATAATGGGCGATTTCAACTACCCCACCATTAACTGGGAAAACTACTCATGTACCAACTCTTTTGCTCAACATTTTCTGGAATTCATAAATTCCAATGCCTTGGATCAACTTATTCCTACCCCCACCAGGGGCAGCAATATCCTAGACTTGGTCATTACCAACATGGGCAACCGGTGTTCCACACCAGAGGTCAATTCCTTGTTGGTCAGATCCGACCACAAGCTAATCACCCTAGACATCCACATCCTGCCCCCACCCCCAATTAGGGAAACCACCATAAAAAAACTTCTCCAAAGCCAACTTCACACTTCTTAAGACAGAAGTGGCAAACTTCATGACACCCATGCATACGGAAAATAGAGGTACAACTGCTAAATCCTACACAAATGCACTTTATAAGCACTTACACGAGTGCATGGATCATGCTATCCCTAATACAACCAAGATTCTATCCTCCAAAAAAGGAAGCCAATCTGGTGGTCCTCTGCCATAAACAAACTCTACAACAGAAGAAAGAAACTGTTGCAAAAAAGAGTAAAATCCCATGACTGGAGGAACTCCCTGGTCAACCTCAGTAAGAAGTTGAGATCCCGCATAAAATCATCTAAAGCTAGTTACGAAAACAAAATTGCCACTGACTCTAAAGACAACCACAAAGCATTCTATAACTATGTCAAGAATCTCAATGGCAACACTCAGATTAGCTCTGAGTTACAGCACAATGGCACTAAATATACAGAACCAACTGATATTGCCAACATCCTGGCAGATAGGCTCAGTGCTAACTTTACCCCCCTCTCACCCCCTAGAGGGCCCATCTCTATACTGAAAGAATGCAAAGTTCCTGTAATCACGGCTGCACAGGTAAAAAACACACTCTCTAAAGCCAAGAACACAGCATCCATGGGACCCGACAATATCCCAGGCTGTGTTCTACATAAACTACAGAATGAACTGGTACCCTACCTAAGTACCATGTTCAATCATAGCCTCACCTCAGGCTTTGTGCCCACTGAATGGCGCACCACAACGGTTATCCCACTGCACAAAGGGGGAGCCACGACGGACCCTGGGAACTACCGCCCCATTAACCTGATGAGCCTGGTCTGCAAGGCCATGGAACATATCTTCATGGAACTCATAAATAAAGACAATGGTAATCTCCAAACTCTGGACCCTACCCAGTTCGAGTTTGTAAAAGGCAAATCATGTCTCCTAAACCTGATTGACTTCTTTGAAGCAGTCACCAAAGCCATAGATGAGGGTAAGGTGGTTCACACAGCTTATCTAGATCTTGCCAAGGCTTTTGACACCATCCCCCACTTTAGAATTATAGATAAGCTCACTAAACTAGGTATAAATCCCTATGTCACAAGATGGGTTGTGAACTGGCTCATGGACAGAACCCACACTATGAAAGTAGCAGACTCCAAATCCGACTTCAGACCAGTGACAAGTGAAGTACCATAGGGTTCAGTCCTGGGTCCTCTCCTGTTTGGTATCTACTTGTCTGAAGTACAGGCTAACACAGAAGGTCTTTGGCTAACAAAACATTTGCAGATGACTGCAAACTAGGAGCCATAATTGAATCTCCTAACGATGTGGACATACTACAAAAGGGCCTCACTGAGACAGATGCCTGGTGTCAAAGCCATGGCCTCAAGCTCAATGCCAAAAAGTGTATTGTCATCCCCTTTGGTAAAAACTCTGTACCCATGAACTACCACATAAGTGATAGTCTACTTAATGCCGAATGTGTGATAAGAGACCTTGGGAAACAGGTGGACAGTAGTCTCTCCTTTGATAATCACATCGCCACAGTGGTCAGGAAATCCTTCTACATGGCTCACCTCATCACAAAAGGTTTCTCATTCAGAAAAAAAGAGGTCATAGTTCCCCTCTACTCATCACTCATTAGACCCATTATAGAGTACAACACCCCTTTTGGTATGTACCTCACAAGACATCTACAACAACTGGAAAGGCCACAGAAATACCTCACAAAGAGGATTACTGATCTCAAACAGATGCCCTACGCAGACCATCTCAAAAAACTCCAATTTTACTCCATCGCATATCGCCTACTCAGAAGCAATCTCTGCCTAACATACAAAGCTATGTCAAACCCATAGCTGTTGGACATGCTCCACTTAAAGAAATCCCAGTCCCTCCGAGCTACACGCTCTAGGGACCTAAACCTTGTCACCACAATAAACAGAACATGCTGGAGGGATAGATTCCTGTCCAAGAGACTTCCCATACTCTGGAACAGACTACCTATCTATGTCAAACAGAACTCCTCATTAGCAATCTTCAAGAAGAATCTTGATGATTGGATGGGAAGTAGAAAATTCACCCCAGGGATCACTTCTGTGGCTCTGCCTGATAGGGCCACAGGAAAATAATTTTCTTGGGTGGCGAAAGCCAGGGTACCTTTTTGGCTAGGCTTATATAGGCCCTAGGGCTAATAGCCTAGTACCTACCTATGAACCTATAAGGATGTACAAAATGTTAGAAATATCGCAAAAACAGTATTTATTAAGGTATTAAATGAGAGGCTGGTCTTGGGTTTTCAGGAAAATCAGTACAAGAAGGTATTATAATTTTTTGTGGAAAAAAAGGAGAAACAATAAATAAAACTTTGGACACCAATCACATTAAACAATGGTGTTATACAGGAAGTAAAACACCAAGCATTTATGGAATCAAAGGTAGAAAGAGCCAAGGATTATTGGAGGAGTGGTGGATGATTTATCACATAGACAAGTAGAGGAGAAATTAATGATAGGGATGTGAATAAAGATTTTGATTATGTAGGGCATAAGAGTTTATAAAATGTTATGAGACAGTATTGGATTAAAGGGAAACTAATGTATTAAAATAAGCATATGAGAATGACAGGATTATAGTTAAGACTAACAGAAGGTTTAATGATAAAATTCAGATCTAGAAATGGGTGAGACAATAATGCCATATGAATACTCCATTTCTTTTAATGATGATTATTGTGGCTTGTGAGATGATTGGAGCAGTGCAGTACTGGGAGTATATGGCACAAGGATGTGTAGGAATTCCACATGCTTTGTCTTATACAGACAATATGATAATAGTAGCAATTGATTATAGATAAAAATGTTAAAATGCTAAATATATAATTTAAAACAGATCATGAGTTAAATAAAGAAAAGGGTAAACTAATAGGGGATATAGTAAATATGAAATGAATTAAGTTTGGTAGAAATATTATTTTTGGGGGGGGGTATGACCTTTGTGAGAGTAGGAAGGTAGAAAAAACAGTGAAAATCAATGAAATATATATTTTGGAATCCATTTAGATTATTTTTTAAAAGGAAGGAATATCTGATTAATTCAGCAATACTAAAAATTAGAGTATTTGATGTGTATATAACACCATGAAAATGGAGAAAGAAATACTACAAATAAATTTTCCCATCATTTGGGATTCAAAATTAAACCCTGTGAAGAGAGGAGTACTGTATATGAAAAAATTAAGGAGGGTTAGAGTTGGTTCTTTCAATTGTATATGCAGCTTCTTTGCATTTATATCAATATTAAAATGCAGGAAAAACAGGTATGAGGTAATTGCAGAAGATATAAAAGTAAAACATAGGACATTTGGGAAAAATGGAAAATACAAAGAAACAGCTAGATAAATAATTAAAGAAAGACACATTTTGAATAGGGAAATGCAGTAATATCAAAATAAGATAATTTTAGCAAAAAATAATATTAGGATTCTAAAAAAAAACAGAAAAAAAGTAGTATAATAAGATTATTCTGGTCTGTGGTCTGCACTCTTGTGGCATTACTCTCTAGACAGATATTTTTTAACTACTAGAGCATCTAGTTTGCTCATAGCTGAGTGTTGCTCATCAAGTTGCTTGTCTTATTGACTTGTTCAATATTTAATTTTTCCTCACTCCTCCCTAGTAGATTGGTGGCCATGGATATGCACTTCCCAACTCTCTGTGTGGCTAGTCTTTTTGAGATGGGTATTCTGAGGCATTGTAGCAATTGCATCATGTACACAGACAATCCATGTAATCTTAATAAAATAGATGTTGCATGCAAGAGGTGTAAATACACTCTAACACTGGAGTCAAAACTCTCTCATACAACCAAACTAATCTTACAGAGGTTGTCAATGACATTTACACCACACCTACTGCACAGGGTGAAGACTCTACACATAAAACTAAATATGGTGAGCCATTTAGAGGTAACCTTCCTAAATTACCAAGACCTTCTGCGCAGTACAATCAAAGAAAGAGTCCTCAGCCATCACATAAACACTCCATTAAAATACCACCCACAGCTACACATAGTAACATTGTATCCAATACCTCCACTGCTAAGCACTTAAAGTAAACCGGCACACAGACAAATTTCCAGGTCATTAGTGATTCTATAGTGACGCATCCTTGTTGTAGAAGGAAGTTGTAGTCCATAAAAATCACAAAAATTGATAGGCCAAAAAAGAGCCTTAAAAACAATAAAATGGACTATTAAGGATAAGAAAGAAATTATGTATTGTTACTGTTATGCAATATGCCCAGAATTTCCAGACAGAAAATATATGAAAAGATTAAGAGAGAAATTAGAGGAAAGAAATATACTTGTACAAGAAAAACTGTTAGAAGCTTCAAATAAAAAAATTTTGTTCATTAATATAACAGATTTGTGAAAAACATTATATAGACCAAGAAACCTTGCACATTTGGAATAAGAAGCGACTGATGAAGTGTAAAAATATAAACAACAAAATCTAGAGATTTCTGAAAGGTATAAAAAATATGGACATGGGAAAGAAAGAGAGCTCTGATATGGTGCAATATTTATGCAAAGGAGAAAGCCAAATTAATCAATACAAAAAAGCAGCTCCAAAGATTTTGGAAGAGCAATATATGCAAAGGCATCCAGATATGTAAAATTTCACAATACAAAAAATAAGATCACAAAGAGGGAATGCAGATCAGAAGATTAGTAATGTAGAAGTTAAAAAAATAGAAGCTGAAGTTATACCTGCAAAGTGAAGGATTTAGTGTAATGTCTTACACAGGTTACATCACAGCATGATAGAAAAACGAGCCCCCACAAGTAAGGAGAAACAGGAGGAGCAGAAGACATCTAAAGAAGAAATATGGACATGGCAAAGAGAAAGAGATTTAATATGGTGCAACATTTATGTAAAGGAGAAAGCAAAACCAATCAATACCAAAAGAGCAGCACCAAAGATATTTGAAGAGAAATACAGGCAAAGGCATCTGTTTGTGGATATTTTTACTATACAAAAAATAAAAAAACAAAGAGGAAAAGTAGAAAAGAGGATTAGTAATGGAGAAGTTAAAGAAATAGAAATTGAGGTTATGGATTACCTGCAAAGTGAAAGATTTAGTGTAGAAAATCATCATAGCAGGATAGAGCAATGGATCCTGAAATTAAGGAAAAAACAGTGGAGTGGAAAACAACCAATCAGTTGCCATATGAAGATATCTTGGAGACTTTCATAAGAAATCAGTGCAAAAGTTCAGTTGGAGTAACACATCAAGGAAAGGAGCAGGAAGCTATGGCAACCCTGAAATTTGTGGAGTGATAGGGCAGTGAGTTCCCATATGAAAGAGCAATGGATGACACAGAATGAAACTGAAAAGAATGCGGCATGGGAAGATGCAGTGAAACTTTCTATAGAATGCCCTCAGGAAATGGAGAGCAAAGAATGTGCCCTCAGTTTAGAAGAAAATGATCTAAGAGAAGAGAAGAGTTGCATGATTTAATAGAGATAGGCATATTAAGATCAATGAAAGAAGTGGACTACAGAAAGTCAATAAAACCCAAAAAGGTAGAAGTTTGATAAAGCAAATGAACACAGTAATTAGGACTGTTCATAGAGATGTGTGCGATATAACAGAAGTAAATAAGATATAATACTGTTCAGCAAAATTACCACAAAAACACAGGGCAGTAAGGGAAAGGAAGGGGAAAATCAAATGTCATCATGGAAGTATCAAATAGAGAAAACAATAAAGCAATTAAGACAATAGGTGTCATTGTTTGAAGAGTATAGAAGAGGGAACAGATCAACAAAAATACTAAGAAATTTAGACATGATAAAAACAATGCACTGTATCATAACAGATCAGGATCTATTGTGCACTATCATAAATGATAAACTAAAAATATCAGCACAGGAAGAAACATTTAGAAGATATGTAGGTAAATATAAATGAAAAGTACAAAATATGCAATTTATTGATGAGCCAAAAACGTTTTATAGAGAATTGGGAAAAAAGGCAAAAGGAACTGAAACACCACCAAAAAAAAGAAGAAATAGATATGTTTGGAGAACTATCTATGAAGATCCTGTGGAACATAACAACGATGTTAAATGGACAATAGAAATAAAATAAAGAATAAGAAGTTCAAATGTACATGATATGAAATGGGATGAACTAACAGCCAGAGAGATTGAAACAAATTAAGAAAAGCTCCTAAATGGAAACCCCAGCCCCAAATGCAGTACCTAACTTCTAGCTAAAGGTATTAACCATGAGTAAGAACTGTTTGGATGCAAACCTCGAACAGACACCAACTTGGTTAACAACAGGAAAAACAATTCTCCCACTTGAGTGAACCTGCAAGTTATGCTAAAAACTATAGACCAATAACTTGCCTTCTGATGACATATAAACTATACACTGGAATGATGCAGATAGAGTTTATAGTCACTTAGAAGAAAACTCAATCGTGGCAAAAGAATAAAAAAGTAACAAAAGAAAGTCATATGGAACAAAGGATCATTTGTTGTTAAATAAAGTCATAATGGAAAACTGTAAAAAGGGGAATACTCTAAGTATGGCATGCATAAACTATAAAAAAGTATTTGATAGTATCCCACATTCATGGATAAAAGACTGCTTAAAAATGTATAAGATACACCTTACACTGATCGAATATATTACAGTGACCATGAAATAGTGGGAAACCAATTTAAAGTTAAGCCATGATAAAGGGCAAATTATTATTCCAGGGATAAAATTTGAAAGGGGAATATTCCAGAGTGGCTCTTTGTCACTGCTGTTCTTTTGTCTTGCCCTTGTCTTGCCCTTAACACATTAAGCTGTCTACTTAACAGATTAGGTCATGGCTACAATGCAAAGTATAAAGGCTTATCATCTTCATTTTGTAGATGATTTAAAACTTGATTTAAAACTGTATAGTTCATCAGACGAGGAACTGAAAGTACAACTGCAAGTTGTCAAAACTTCTTCAGATGATATAACAATGTCATTTGGTCTTGATGTTTGTCTTTTCAGCTTTTCCCGGTTAGGGGTAGCCACAGTGGACCTCTGGTCCGCTAATGATTGGCAGTCAATTTTTATGGTGCCGAGTTGCCAGCCTGATGCCCAACCTTCAGCAATGGCACGCCCATTCACGCATGTCTTTAGGAGGCCACTTGACCATGGGGAGGACATGCAGACTCCACACAGAAGGCACTCCAGCCGAGAATCGAACAGGAGAATCTCTTGCTGTGAGGCAACAATGCTACCGCTGTACCACTGTGGATAAATGTGCAAAATCAACCTTTAAAGCAGGAAAGCTGCAGCACCAAGAAAACATCAGTTTCGAACAGGAATGTGAAATAAAAAAACTTGAGCAAGAGGGAGTGTATAAATATTTGGGAATTGATCAAGGATCAACAATAAAACATGAACAAATGCAAATAAAACTTACTAAGGAATATTTTAGAAGACTAAAATTAATACTGAAAACAGCGTCGACATCTAAGAACAAAATCCAAGCTATAAATCAGTTTGCTCTTCCTGTCCTAACTTACAGTTTTGGAGTGATTGACCGGCCCCAAAAGGTGTTGGATAGGTTCGAAAGGAAAACAAGAAGGATGCTTCATTTTCATCAAATGATTTATAGAAATCAATGTATTCCATGACTATATATTCCCCATTCTGAAAGAGGTATGGGTCCCAAAACGTGTTGGAAAGATTAGACAGGAAAACAAGAAGGATGCTTCATGCTCACTAAATGATTTATAAAGATCAGTGCATACCAAGATTATATATTCCCCATTCCTGAGGAGGGATGTGCTTCCTTGAAACTGATTACATGTTAGATCTGCAATTGTGAGACTCCACACATATCTGCTGACCTCACAAGACCCAAATGTAGTGAAAGTTTTGAAACATGAGGAGAATAACTCTAATATGACTTCTCTACTTAATCTAGCAGAAGCATATCAAACCACAAGTAGATAAAAATCAGGCAGCAACTGAATGTGCCAAAAAAAAGAAAGAATATATGGTGAAGGACTAAATGACAAGGCAAAATTATGTGGAAAATGCATAAATATTATTGAAAGTGTAGAAAACTTCTGGAAGAACCTCATGTTGACTAGGAATGAACACAGGAATGGTTAAAGAGAGGTGAATTCAAACCAAGAGATGAAAGGTTAATATTGGTGGCACAAGACAGTGGGCTATGTACACATTTGTTTACAAAGTCTATTGAGGTTTTGTAAAATAGAATTGGAAACAGTCACCTACCTCGTTGCTGGTTGTGACATACTAATGGCAGAAGGACTGTATCCTGAAAGGTATAATAATGTGCCAAGACTATTGCACTAGGGACTGTGCAAACATTATGGTACTGAAGTGGCTGAAAAACACTGGAAACATGAGCCACAAAGCATCATAGAAAATGATGAAGTCTACATCACATGGGATCATCCATTATCAAAAGTTCAAAAGATAGATGCTAGAAAACCAGATATAGTTGTCCATGAAAAGAAGACAAACGTAGCATTGATCATTGAAATTGCCACACCCAGTGACTACAGTGTCTTGAGTACAGAGGGGTACAAATTCATAAAATATCAGGCTATGCAGGCAGAAACTAGAGCAATGTCGAAGAAAGATACCTTGACTGTTCCAGTAGTAGTAGGAGCAACGGGTCTAATAAAAAAGAATCAACAATCATATTTAGATATGTTACCAATACATATAACTCCATCCGAATTGCCGAAGGAGTCACTAAGGGGCACATTGCGGGTGCTGCAAGGAGCACTTTTGGCTAACATCCAAGATTGAAACAATATTAATTTCATGAACTTTAAACGTGCATTGACTTAGGAATGGGATCCATTCCTGTCATGGTATTAGAAACCCAAAAGATTTGGAGAAATTAAAAAAGCAAGTTGCCATTTCCAACCATTGAGCTGACAGGTTCAGCTCAAATTTCTACCCCACTCCTCTCCCCCGATAGTCCAAAGGAAATACCACATAACACAACTCCCCAACCATTACTAGAGAACAGGCCATTAATGATCTTTCTATGGCCAAAAACAATGCATCAATGGGCCCTGATAACATCCATGGATGTTTAATAAATAGCATGAAACATGACCTCTCTGGTCCACTTGAATCTCTTTTCAACTTAAGCCTTCAGTCAGGTTTTGTGTCCAAGGAATGGAAAATGGCTACAGTCATTCCTCTGTACAAAGGAAGTCAAACCACTGATCTGGGTAACTACAGGGCCATAAGTCTTAACAGCCTCATGTGTAAGGCCATGGAAAGAAACATCATGGACATGAGAAATGAGGACATAGGTAACCTGGAAACTCTGAGTCAATCACAGTTCAGCTTTGTTAAAGGAAGGTCATGCCTATTAAGTCTGGAGATTTTTTTGAGAGGGTCACCAAAGCATTGTATGAAGTTAAGATTTTGCATACAGCTTACCTCAATCTGGCCAAGGATTTTGATATAATACTCTACTCAGGCATTATAGACAAGCTCACTAATTTAGGTATAAACCCTTTTATCACCTGCTGAATAGCCAGCTGTCTCACTAATAGGACCCAGGAGGTCAAAATAGGTGAGGGCACCTCCACCAACAGGCCAGTCACTAGTGGAGTACCCCAAGGTATGGTATTAAATCCACTCCTTTTTGGCATCTATTTCTCTGAAATGGAAGCAAACGATGAACGTTTCTGGCTTGCTAAGTTTGCAAATGATTGCAAGCTGGGGGTTATCATCAACTCCCCTGCAGACACTAGCATTCTTCAAGAAGGTCTATTTCTGACTAATAAATGGTGCCAAAGCCATGGTCTTAAAATCAATGCTAAGAAATGCATAATTGTACCCTTTGGGAAATCAACCATTATGGCTAATTACCATGTTGATAATACACCCCTAAGAGTCGACCCAGTGGTCAGGGATCTGGATATGCATATAGACAGTAGCCTTACCTTTGACCACCACGTGACCACAGTGGTGAGAAAATAATTTTATGTTGGTCCACTTATAAGTAAGGGGATGGCATCTAGGTCCAAAGAGGTCATTAGCCAACTGTTCACCACCTTTATCAGGCAATCATAGAGTACAGTGCTCCCTTTGGTATGTATCTGACCAGGCATATGCAGCAACTAGAACGACCTCAAAATTCCTTACAAAAAGAATACAAGAAGTAACAAACCTGCCTTATGCAGAGTGTCTTAAAGCCCTTTCTCTCTACTCAGTCCACCATAGTTGGCTGAGGGGTGATCTATGCTGAGCTTACAAGGCATCTGCCAACCCTACACTTATGAATCTCCTACATATTTTAAGTCAAAAAGTACTAGAAATACAAGGTCTAGGGACCTGAATTTTGTCTATGAATTAAATAGTGCTTTAGAGACTGATATGTGCCCCAGAGACTGCCCCTCTTGTGGAACAGGATTCCCATCCATGTGAAGCTGAGTTTGTCTATTATCTGGTTTAAGCATAACCTATTCAAGTGGATGTGGAATATAAATTTACATCATGCCTGGCACCGATGTCCCTTATGGACAGAGGTAGCTTATAACTGCCTGGCCCTCAAGGCCCTATTTGGATGCAGGACATTATTATTCTTTCAGGAATACTTGGCTAGGCTTAGAAAGGCCCCTTTGGTCATTAGCCTAGTAACAGTCTATGAATCTATGAATCTATTGTGGAATTTTATGCAGTAAAACCTTAGGAAGGTTGGATAATGACATTACTGAAGCAATTTGAATAAGAAAACTGAGGTTTAAAAATATGAAAATATGCCAAGATTTTTTATGGAGGTTAATTATAAACAGATTGACAGTTGAAGGAAGTATAGTTATGGGTGAAAGGTTATGTAGTTTTTATGGTCAAATATGTATTTGTAATATGTGAAAGAATTAGAAAAGTGTGAAATGAAGTAAGTAAATCAAATTTGTTAACTGGCATAAAGGAAATGGGAGAGATACATGTGAATATGATCTTGCATGAATATTATGGGAGAGGGTATGATTCAGATGTTGAAATGATTGATGAATGTTTTCGATAATCTGTAAAATATGGAATAAAATGATGAAGGAAGTTGTATTTAATAAAGCATGGGTACTGGCATATATTTTAAAGAGAATAAGATTTTGGTTATGCCCAAAAGGCTTTATTAGTAAAATATGGGAAACGTTCAGATATTATAAAGTTGTGAAGTGGTTGAGAAGGTATATAAAAGTTTAAGATGGTAAATATTTTAAGTATAGAAAAATAATGTAAGTAAAGAATATAAAATTGCAAGCATGTACATTTATAAATAAGTAAATAATATAAATATGTGGATTTTGTAAGTAAATAAGGTGTATATATAGATCTACTTTACAAGCTCGAATTTTCAAAACTTTAAAGTGCAAATGGGTGAAACCATAAGATCAATGTTTTGAAACTTGAAACTTTGAAATTTACATCATCATCTTTTTTTCAGCTGTTCCCGTTAGGGGTCGCCACAGCAGATCACCTGTTTCCATTTCTTCCTGTCCTCTGCATCTTGCTCTGTCACACCAACCACCTGCATGTCCTCTCTCACCACATCCATAAACCTTATCTTAGGCCTTCCTCTTTTCCTGTTACCTGGTAGCTTCATCCTTAGCATCTTTTTCCCAATATACTCAGTATCCCTCCTCAGCACATGACCAAACCAATATAATCGTGCCTCTCTGGCTTTGTCTCCAAACCTTCCAACCTGGGCTGACCCTCTAATATACTTATTCCTAATCCTGTCCACCCTCATCACACCCAGTGCAAATCTTAACATCTTTAATTCTGCCGCATCCAGCTCATACTCCTGCCTTTTTGTCAGTGCCACTGTCTCCAACCCATATAACATAGCTGGTTTCACTACCCTCTTGTAGACCTTCCCTTTCACTCTTACAGGTACTCGTCTGTCACAAATCACTCCTGACACTCTTCTCCAACCACTCCATCCTGCCTGTACTCTCTTCTTCACCTCTCTTCCACACTCACCGTTACTCTGAACTATTGACCCCAAGTATTTAAACTCATCCACCGTCACCACCTCTACTCCTTGCATCCTCAACATTCCTCTATCCTCCCTCTCATTCACACGCATATATTCTGTCTTAGTCCTGCTGACCTTCATTCCTCTTCTCTCTAGAGCATATCTCCATCTCTTCAGGGTCTCCTCCACCTGTTCCCTACTCTCACTACAGATCACAATGTCATCTGCAAACATCATAGTCCATGAGGACTCCTGTCTGATCTCGTCTGTCAACCTGTCCATCACCACTGCAAATGTAAAAAAAATAAAAACAAACAAAAAAATTGTTTTACATTTTTGCAGGAGAGGAGGGCAGCCCCACACATCTGCTAAATAAATATACCAACTCCGAGATCGCACTACAGTAAGGAAAATTCTAAATTTCCCATTCCGTGCTGTATGTCGATCTCCATTCAAAATGTTCGAAGTTTCAAAACTTCGATCTTATGGTTGTGACCATTTGCAGTTCGAAGTTTTGAAACTTAGAGCTTCTGAAGGGAATCCATATATATATATATATATATATATATATATATATATATATATATATATATATATATATATATATACATGTGTGTGTGTGTGTGTGTGTGTGTGTGTGTGTGTGTGTGTGTGTGCATGTGGGAGGGTTATAAATAAAAAAAATACTGTTTTGGATAAGTGCTATGGAATCTTTTGCATCTACATGAGCTACCACCAACCAAGGCAGAAGGGGCCTCGGTTTAATGTCTTTTCTAAAGGTTGCATGCGTGATTGGCCTCACCTCTGTCTTTATAAACGATACTTAGATTCAAATGTAAAAAACAGTTAATAATTAACTTCACAACCTTGAAAACAGCTTGCGGTTTTCAGTGATGATATCTGAATTACAAAATTGCATAAGTAAATTATGATAGCTAAATTTTGAAAAAGTAAATTATCATCATCACCCCCCCTTTTCCAATTTTCTACATGGGGATGAGGTGTCCTGTCACTTGTCTCCATCTCTTTCTATTCAATGCCACTCTACCTTTTGATAATCATGTTTGACTGTCACAGGTCTTCTCTCATATAATCATCCATTCATCTCTTTGCTAGATACCCTTATTTCCTCTTGCCTTTTTCCTGTCTTCCCCAATCTTCTTCACCAGTTTGCCTTCTGCTTTCTTGCACTTCGGCCCAAACCACCATAATCTCAAAATAAAAAAAAATAATAATAATTGCAATAAATATATATATATATATATATATATATATATATATATATATATATATATATATATATATATATATACTGCATGCATGTAGGGAGCCAGAATGAGGGTGATAAAAAATAATTCTCTGCTGCTGAGAAGAGAAATTTACAGAATAAAGAAGCAAGAACTGAGTTGTTGCTAGTCAATAATGTGAATAGGCATAACATTAATGTCTATTTTGTTTGACAGAAACAGATCATTGACATGTGTATGAGATCAACAATTACAGGATAGGGAAATATTCCCTTTCCCGGAGATTGTGCAATCTCAGAGTTAATACACATAACCAGTGGGATGTATGGCGGTGCAGGGGGGGGGGTGTGCGGCTTGTACGCCTGCATAGACACTTGCTGTTGGTTTAGCACATTCTGGGTTAGTCCTCGGAGCATTTATACTATGTGTTTACATGTGTTTTGACATTTGTATGTCAATATACTGAAAATCTACATTGTGTTCACTCCATTGAAAATAATAGATCCATTAATATATATATATCTATATATATATATATATATATATATATATATATATATATATACACACACACACACACACACACACACACACACACACACACACACACACACACACACACACACACACACACACACACATAATACATACAGAGATTGACATAGATATAGATATTGCTCTATCTCTCTCTGTATATATATATATATATATATATATATATATATATATATATATATATATATATATATATATATATATATATATATATATATATATAGGTCTACTACACTAAACCAACAGCACACAACACCGACAACCACAACACTGACACCACAAGAACAAAACCACAAAAACACGAAAGTTCACATGCCTGACAAACCACAATCCCGACAGTTAACAAAACAAAAAGTTTGCTGTTCCACACAACACACACACAACACGAGCACACCAACAACTTAAAAACCTACACTATACCTTACACACAACTATCTATGCACTAACCTTAACCCAAACCCTAACCCTAAGGTTTGTCACTATCACACACTTACCTTACCCGCACCCTAACCCTAAAGTCTGACACTACCTCACACTTACCTTACCTGCACCCTAACCCTAAACCCTCACTATCGCACACTTACCTTACCCACACCCTAACCCTAAAATCCCTCACTATTGCACACACACCTTACCCACACCCTAACCCTAAATCCCTCACTATCGCACACTTACCTTACCCGCACCCTAACCCTAAGTCCCTCACTATGACACACTCACCTTACCTGCACCCTAACCCTAAATCCCTCACCATTGCACACTTACCTAGTCACGCTCACACGTTTCCTATGTCGGTGTTTTCGCTGTCGAGATTTGTTGGTTATCTGCTCCGTCGGTCTTCTAGCATTGGTGATGTGACTGTCGATTTTCTGAGCTGTCGGTCTACTGTAGGGAACCCATATATATATATATATATATATATATATATATATATATATATATATATATATATATATATATATATATATATATATATATGTATATATGGGTCTACTTCATAAGATCGACAGACCATTTGATTGAAATTCATTTGGTCGACAGCTCATTTGGTCGACAGCAGTATTCAAGGCAAAAACCTGGGATTTGCCCCCCTCCCCAATGTTGTGCGACCCTGGAGTTATTATATATAGTTGGGGGGGTGTGGGGGCCACAGCCCCCCACATTGGGTGGTGTGGGGGGGTGAAGCCCCCCACCTATTTTCATTTAAAAGCATGAAAATACAAGAGAAACTACACATTTCAAACGAAAATATGTGGGGGGCTTCGCACCCCACACCCCCCTAACTATATATATCAACTCCAGGGTCGCACAACATTGGGGAGGGGCAAATTCCTAAGTGCCTTGAATACTGGTTGTCGACCAAATGAGCTGTCGACCAAATGAATGTCGATCAAATGGTCTGTTGATCTTATGAAGTAGATCCATATATATATATATATATATATATATATATATAGAGAGAGAGAGAGAGAGAGAGAGATAGTTAGATATAGATATTTATGCACACACATATGCACATATACAATTTTATATCTATGTCTCTATACACACACACACACACACACACACACACACACACACACACACACACACACACACACACACACACACACACACAAAACTTCAGTGGGGTATATAGTGGTACAGGATCCACACCTCCCATTAATGAAGTCAAACATCCTTTTTGTGAAAAGGAGGGCCAGAAAGAAAGATATGCTTACTTCATTTATGAAGAGAGGTAAAAACTTAGAGAGAGACACAGGGACGGGGCTCTGCTGAAAAAGATAAGATACATCTCTCTCTCTCTGGGAGGGATCTGGAAGCCAAAAGTCAGGATTTCAAGAAAACTGCAAAAGGTCACGGTGAAAGAATTACTATCCAACAAAGATGTCACAAGTATCATGAAAATGACATGAGAGATTATAAACAATGAAGTATGTTTTGACTTGGCTTGAATCACTGTGGAAATATATACAACTTACCTCTGTACTCTGTAAATAAAGACCATTCAAATCTGAAGCAAGTCTCAAGGGACTTGAATATATGACACTGGTGGAGAATGTGAGCAAAATCTGGTCTAATTATACCAAACTATAATATGATCTGATCCATATAATGTTGCCTGAAACTGCACACTCATTGTGAGTTAGTCTTCTCACTTCTAAAAAGGGAGACTTTCATGGGATTATTGGGAGTTTCAAGACAATTTAGTCTATGACCATCAATACCTTGCCAGCACCCAGGCTCAGACTATACCCCATTTCTCAAGGAAGGATAGGTCATTTAGTCTCGAGGTAAATTTGAATGTAACCATCCAATCATCCAGGTTCTGTTTGAAGTATGGTGATGTACTGCACTGTTTAACCTGCAGAGGTAACTTATTCCAGAGAAGGGGAAGTATGCTGTGCTGCTCCATCATTATATGTAACCGCAAGTAGGCTGGATAGCCAGATGTACCAAACACTCTTTTCTAAAACAAAAAAGAAAGCTTCTTCATCATGTCTATGTGCTGGCAAAGATTTATGTCCCTGGTTGTGGTATTTGCTAAGCTATTAGACTTCTGGAGATATAGGAGTTGAATGACAACAGGCCACCGGCTTGGTAGGTAAAGGACAAATTGCAACTTAAGAATCTATAAGATATTAAGTGAAGGCATAGAGCTTCTAGCCTTTCTTGGTAGCTCAGAGTCTTTAAGTCTAAAATCTCCTTAGCTAGGAACCTCTGAGGCTTCTCTAACCTGACATATCAAATGAAATATATCTCGAAGGTGACATTGTACTCTGTAATTCTTAATCTCTTGACACAATTCCGTCCTCTTCTAGAAAGTCAAAACTATTCCACACTGTTTCTCAATCTCTATGGGCTGTAATGGTGCAGCATTGCAAATACACTCTAATTAATAACATCAAACATGTTTAAACCTTAAAAAGCTACTTAAAACATCCTACCTAAAGCTTGTACTTCTTGATTACTCATCATAACTTGAACTACACCTACCATTCGCCTATTCATTGCAGGTCTAACATCTCTACTGCCATTAACCTTTCTTCTCTTCTTGACTGATGCTTCATCCATTAATGTAAATAGCAACCACACTGCGTGCAATAGATAATGCTCACAGTACTTAAAATATCTCCTGACTTCCTTCTTTTCATCTACTCTCCAAAGTTATTTTACTGCTTCAGGAAATATTATATAATCCAGCTATTCTTTAAGCCAAACACTTCCTCTCTACATAAACGTCTTAAAATTCTTTTTAGACTACATTGCTTTCTTTTAAAAATCATACTAGCAGGTGACATCCCTTTCAAACCTTACCCTTCTGCACAACTCCCTATTAACTCAAGTACAGTCTTATATTATGGGAAAGAACTACACATTGCTCACCTGAATATTCATAGGATAAACAATAAATGGGTAACACTTAAAACTTGGCTTACTAGAGAACTTCCTCACATACTTGGGATCACTGAAGCTTTGCTTAAAGAGGAGTTCTGCCCCTAAAACTATACTAAATTGAACTATATTTTTTTTGACAACTGACCAGATACAAGGCAGGGAAGTGGCACTGCTCTTGTAATCAATGATTTCTCCTTTAATATTATTAGCATAAATAAAGCCAATGTCATTAACGACAAGGAACCAACTGGTCAATGTCTACTGGTGGGCAAAAGCACTTACCAATAAGAATAACTTATATTCCCTCCTTTCTCAGTCAATGTCCTTCAAGACCTACTTGTAAAGATGTATCCAGCAGGGTTTAAAACATACCACAATTTCTTGTGGCTTCAATATTAATGCCACTGGCTCTAATGCCAATAACCTTAATAGGATGCTCCTTCATCACAGATTAGAACAGCTAGTGGAACAACTAACAAGACCAAATTTCCAATCAGGGAAGGACTCAGCACTTGATCTTAGTCTATCTAATATTAAGCATAAATGTCTTTAGGTGCTCATCCTTCCAAACAATGTAAGTTACCACTGCCCAGTAATGGCATCATGGTCTTTAAGAGAAATGCCCAACAAATGATCATATTTAATACTATTTCAAAATTGAAACAAACATTATTAAACCTACGCTTAGAATCTATACAATGGGCACTAGTACATCCAGTAGGTTCTTGCACCCAAGTATAGCTTTAATGTTCTTTGCCAATAAACAGAATCAATGTGAAGACACTCTTTTCCTGTAACAACAAGAAGGCTAAGAGACAATATCTAGATACCTGGCTTACATCTCTAAAAAGAAATTCTCTAAAAAAGTCAAAGCTTGGAAACTACGGAAACAACATTCTTCAAATGAACACAAACACCAACAATATCTGGATCTCAGGAAAATGCTAGGATAGCTACTAACATAGCTAAAGTCATATCTTAGAAATAAACACAGGACTAATGCAGCTTACCGAAGATATCACTAGTTCCAACAACTCAACCTCCCATCCAGTTACTGATGGACACAATTTTGCTAAAATCGGCAGGCAATTTCTTTTCTCAACAATTTTTGACATAACTAATAGACTACCTCATTTACAGGTCTGCACTTCCTTCTCCAGTAGCAGTCATGGCTCACAACTATATATGCTAGCATCCTGGTGCCTATCTTTCTAATTCAAAAAGATTACTAAAAAGGAAGCCAAAAACAGTCTAGCTACATTAAGCCCCAGAGCTGGAATAGATTCTTCACTCCTCAGCCATTCTTCCTAAAAATGTCTTCAGATTACATTGGTGAACCTTGTCCAACCTTTACAATTTGTTGTTAATCTCAGGCAATTTTCCTTCCCTTTTTAAACATGTAAAAATTACACCATTGTCAAAAGTTTCCCACGCAAAAAGTGCAAGAATTATAGGCTTATTGTAAACTTATTCCCCCTTACAAATATTTAAAAAAATAGTCCACAATCAGCTTTTTCCAGCACATATATAAGTATAAACTGCTATATGACCAGCAGCATGGTTTTCAGAATGCCTTCAGCACTATTACTATCCTTTACACAGGAACTGACACTATCTTTAATAACATAAATAAAGGCCTTCTAATGAGCAGTCTTTTTATTGATATAACTAGAACCTTCAAGACTGTAAATCACTCCCTGTTGCTTAAAAAACTTGGCAAACTAAACTTTGGCCTTAATACATTGCAGTGGTTCAATACAGTAAGTACTGGTGCAACAGAAGATTCCATATATGTGCTAAAGTCTTAATTACTCATCCCAGGAATACTCAACATTGTTGTTCCACAAAGATCAGTACTAGAACCCCTCTTACTGTTTTGTTTTATTTTTATTGGATTTTAACAGACATGAACAAAATTAACAAAATTCAACAAACAGATAAATAAACTAAAAAAAGATATACAATGTCCATAACAAATATGATCATTAATCATCCACACTAAGATAATTTATTTTGTGTAATACTTGCAGTTCTATTGTATAATAATTGGATTTTGTTTTTGTTTTTCTAATTAATTGAGCTAACCTCTCTGGCAATAGCCAAGATAGACCATAGGAGAGGCACTTGACATACGGGAATTAAATCTGGAATTGGAACATTAAATCAGATCAAAGAATCTGTAATATTACATTTGTCTGACCATAAGGCTTTAGCAAAATTTCCAAACTCTTCCCAGAATGGACCGACCATTTGATATTTCAGAATCATATGCCTCAGTAGCGTTGTCGCCTCACAGTAAGATGCTGTCCGGTTCGATTCTCAGCTAGAGCGTCTTCTGCGTGGAGACATGCGTGAATGGGCGTACCTTTGTTGAAGGTTGTGCATCAGATCTGGTAACTTGGTACGTAAAAATCAACTACCAATCATTAGCGGACTGAAGTTCTGCTGTGGCAACCCCTAGCCGGGAAAAGCTGAAAGACCCACACACACACATGTTCCCAACTGGCATTCAAATTATCATCACATCCAGCATTTTGAATTTTCTTTTTTGTAAAAATGGGCTATTTTGTGCAGTGTTAAAAAAACTTCTATGTAAAAACTTCCATGTAAAAATGTTTCAATAGATTGATGATGTGGAATTTCCAGCAGATTTTAAGTACAACCTTTTATCAGTTTCTGAGAATGTTTTCTTCTTAGTTTTTTGTAGAATAATCCCAATGAGAGACATCCAAACTTATCATTTCAGATCTTAAAAATCTCAAAAATCCTTGACAGGTATGATTTATTTGTATGCATATCCCTATTAATTTGAAAAAATAATTCTAATAATTTGAGTATGGGTTTAGTGGTCATAACTAATGGCATTTGCACATTTTTTCTTATGAATTCTCTGAATATTTGTATATCTAACCAACTACTTTTATATGTAATATATCTGGCTAAAAGTCTTTCTACAGTGCTTATCTTGTTTCCATCCAAAAATGAAACCAGCATTTTAGATTATTTTGTCCAAGATTAGTTATTATATGCACATTAAAAGATTCTATACAGCCAGTAGTATAAGCTATAGGAAACATCAATAATAGCATTTGCTTAATTAAATAATTACTATCCATTACTGTTTGAAATACTTTTAAAATATGAATAATACCAAAAGTATAAGTATTAGTATTTTTATTATTTAAACAATAGTCTTTTAGAATCCAATATGCTATACTAATATTAGATGGAACATTACAATTTACTTTAGGTAAAGTATTCAAAGTTAGGATTATGTCATGTAAAAACATACTATTTTAACTATATGTTGAATTTAGCCAAAGACTTTATATTATTTAATATAGCAGATTTAATATAGAGATCAATATCAGGGAGTGCAATACCATGCTCTTCCCAACATTTTATATGTCAGTCATAAGATATCCTTGTTTTTTGAGGATACCATAACAATTTTAATAATATAGAATTTAATCTTTTGATATTTTTGGGAGGTGGTAGGATTAATGATTGAGCAAGATAGAATATTGTTGGCAAAATTATCATTTTAATTAATATAAGCTTATCTTCCATTGTAAAAAATATTTTATTCCAGTTTCCAATTAAATTTATTATGCTATTAACTATTTTATAATTTAATGATACTGATTCCTTCCATTTGCATTTATATTGATTCCGAAGTTTTTAAGTTTGTTTTCCCAATTAATTTTTTTGTAATTTTTTTAGAATGGTAGTTACTTTCTTATTTATTAGTATTGTTTCTATTTTGCTATGAACCAGAGGCTTTCTCAAAGTATGTTATTGATTTAATAATATTTTCAATTGAAGATTCAATATTACTAGTAGTTAAAATGTAATCTGCAAATAGTTTAATTTTAGAACTATAATTATTATTAATATTGTAACCTTTATTTCATTATTATTTCTGATAAACACAGTGAAGGGTTCTGTTAATAAGGCAAATAACAATGGAGATAATGGACAACCTTGCTTTGTTCCTTATGATATTTTAAAAGAACTAGAGATGAAAAAATAATTTAAAAAAGAGAAAGTATTATTATATAATTTCATTATAATTTCAATAATTTTCAGAAAAAAATTATGTGTTTTAAGTACTTTTTGTAAATATGCCCAATTAATTGAATCAAAGGCCTTATCAATATCCAGACTTAATATTGACAATTCTTTTCTATCTTTATTAACAATATCTATCAAAAGTCTAATGATGTTATCCTGCGACCTTCTTCCTGATATAAAACCAGTTTGATCTTTATCAGTTAAATTTGGTATTATATTATTTAATATTTTTTGCCAAAATAGTCATTAGGATGTTATAGTCAATATTTAATAAGGTGATGGAGTGATACGATGTTCATAACTTAGGATCCATATCTTGTTTTAAAATAGGACAGACCAATGAGAATTTCCATCAAGGTGGAATATTCAAAGAGCTCCTGACTTCATCAAATGTGTTTATTAATAGTTTTACGATATTATCTGGGATAATTTTATATATTTCTGGGATTAAACCATCTAGACCAGGAGCCTTATTATTTTTCAGACTTTTTATTTGTTCTTTTAATTCTCTAAGAATAATGGGTTTATCTAATTTATTATTTTGTTCTTTTGTTACTTTTTGTTGTATATTCATGCTTAAAAAGCCATCTGTCATATCACAATTGCCCAATATTAAGTTCCTGCTATTAATTCCTTCATAGTGTTTCCTAAAGTCTTCTAGAATGTCTTTTAAGTCTGTTACTTTTTTAAGTTTACTATCTACTTCATATGTAATTTATTTAATGTGATTAATGTTTTGATCTGATTGCTAGTCTATATATATTCCTAGGATTTATAGTGTAAGTTTGTAATTAAGTTTTTCCATGTTTATAGATACTTTATGACTTAATATTTCTATGTATTTTTGGTTCAAAGTTTTTAATTCCACGTTTGTATCTCTATCCAATGGTTTTAGTTTTAATTTTAAGCTAAATTTTAAGTTATCAATTTTAGTCTGTAGTAGATTTAATTAATTAACCCATTCCTTCTTTTTTGATAAATGGCAGTTTTTAATTTTACCATAACTATAGGCTTTTAATATATCACATAGAATAATATCAGAAACTTCACCATTATTGTTTGTATCTACAAAAATTTTCAGTTCATTTAAAAAAAAAATTCTAAACCCTTTTATTTTAACTATATGTATTCTGGTATTCTTTGCCAGAATATCAGTTCATTAGGTTTTAGATTAAGTTCAAATGTAATGGCATTATGGTCAGACATATGACAAGATGTTATTAATACTTCCTGTGCTTTTGAATATAACCCATTAGAATTAGATGCTAAAACATTATCAATATTTGTTTGGGTGCCTAATTTATATGAATAATGAATATAATTTAATGTATTTGCCAATTTTATTTTTGAATATCTCGAAGATTCATCATATTGTTAAAATTGTTTAACTGTTTAGCAGTAGCTATTATTTTAGTTTTTTTTGTCTTTAGTGGTATCCTTCAACAATATGCAATTGAAATCACATGCCAATAAGGCTTCACCTTTTGCATGTAAGGCTAGTGTCTAGATATTTTTTGCTGCTTTAGATCTAGTTCCAAATATCCAATAAATATTAACAAATGTGTATATTTTCTTATTGATCTCAAGTACCACTAGTGCCATCATACCATTTTTATCAGCAAACAATATTACTTAGGCATAGTCAGTGATTTCATCCAAAGTATTATAGTGCCTCTCCTTTTTGTATTATAATATGAATCTACAAGTACTGAATAATTTTTACATATCAGTTTGTCTAAGTCTTTTTTCAACAAATGTGTTTCTTGTAAAAAGACAATACTGGGTTTATTTAATTTAAGGTATTTAAATAAACTACCTCTCTTCATCAGATTATTCAAACCATTAACATTTAGTGAGATACATTTATAAATTTTCATTTTTAAATACTAATAAGTCTAGCAACATTAAATAATAGTGTTTATACAAATGGCTGTATTTAGAATTACCATTCTTTGTTATGGACAGAACCTTGAAACTATTAACAAGATAATAAAAGTGATTGCAACCTGTATCATGGAATGTAACATTCCCGGTTTAATGACATAGTTATTTAAACTGCCCACTATCATCCCTTAGCATTTCACCATCTATTTTTTTGCTTCTACTTCTAAAATTATGCATTCAGTAATTTATGTTATTCAATACATTTCCTACTAATAACCTTTTAAAAGTTATTATTTAAATCTGGGTTTTCATTTAACTTAAATTCATTATATATCAAATAAAATAGGTCTAACTATTAAGAATATGTCAATATAACATACAATTTCCTATTATCTTAATACATCAAGACTAACTGTAATTCCAAAAACAAACATTTGTATTCTAGATATCAAGCATACTTATATAATGAATTATTTAATCAGTCATCATTTTTCTATTTATAATATCATATACATTTGTAACAGTATATATATCACATAAAGTAATAAATCAAATCAAATAACAGAATAACACCTATATATCTATCATATCTATCAGTATTTCATATAAGAATCAATCATTAATAACATAGACTAATAAGATATTATTAATATTTAATAACATATTTTTATTAAGTAATTAAAACTACATTATACAAATCAAATACATTGACATAAAGCACTGTATATTCCTATGTGTGCCTAAAGAAATTGAAAATATTTATAATTTCTAACAATTAACCAAGTGGATTTTATCTATATTTCAACAGATTAATAATACTGTGACATAACCAAATTAAATTAGCTACTTCAATATTATTATTTATTAATAACAATAAGCATTTAATTTCCAATTCAGATAATCCATCAGTTTAGGTGTACTAAAATTGTTATTCAAGGCCTATTCACGAAAAATATGTAAATAAAATATGCTCACTTTAAAATTTCATCACACAACACACTATCTGACCAATAAACCAATAGAATAATCTACATAAAAATTATATCTTGCATAATCTTGAATATAGGTAAGCAATCATCTCATAACATTGTATTTTAGGTACAGTCCTCGACACCTATTACAGCATTCTAATATTTATAGCTTATTTAAGCAATGTGTATATGCAGAGTATCAGCACACTTTCATCAGCTTTAAATTATATTTCAACAGCATATAACTTTTTTTAAACTAAAGTTTCAACAACCACTTAGAAGCATAATTAATAAATACTGACACTGTTTAATACGTATAAAACCTGAAACAATTGAACAACCTTTAAAAAGTAAATATGCATTCATATAATTTAACATTTAAGATGTTGATGTCTATGCATGTTTAACCTTGCTGTCACCATTTGTACCCCTCTAATCCTTTTATATGAAGTCTTAGATACATTTTCTATATACAAATATCGTTAAATGAAATTAAACACTCAGTATTATAATCTACGTTATCATATAACTATTAACATTCACTTTTAAATTAATACTTTTCATATCAAATGAAACATGCACTGTTTATTTCTAAACCCTTTAAAGCATGTATTTCATTTTAAATATCATTGTTACTGCTTTAGTATAATATAGCTTAACTGCTTCTTTCCTTCTGATTATTTTAATAGTCGATCTTTTAAATAATCTATTTTGGCACTAGAAGAATATGTAATAAATGAAATTTGCATGTATAACATATTATGATTGTTAAATTGTTCATAAACAGTAAGTATATTTATGTTCTAGGTTTCAGCTTAATCTTCCATTGCAGTGTTCTGTTTTCAGAGGTGAAAGGTCATCTTCAGCTTCTCTGCAGCTCCAATTATTAGCAGAGCTTCAGCTTCCCTTCTTTTGTCTTGTTGGGCTCACAATTTTATTTTACAGTGCAAAACAAGGTACAAAATATCTGTAACATGATGTTCTATAACAATATAATAACAGCTATGAATGAAAAATTGTGTTGTTATGTCATTTATATAGACTTAACTTCAGCATTTGACAAGGTCATACACAAAACACTGATCAATAAATTAGTACAACTAGGTATTGATGAACTCTTGATAAGATGGATAGCTGCATGGCTTACAAATAGGACATTGCAAGTATTATACAACAACTGGACAGGTGAAATCCTTGGTTACAGTCAGGGTGTCCCACAGGGCTCTGTCCTAGGTCCTTACTTGTTTAGATTGTATCTTTCAGACCTAACTTTTTCATCTGAGGTGTTCTACAGTCTATATGCAGATGACCTGAAATTGGGTAAACTGATTACAAGTGTTACAGATAAGGCATGTCTGCAAAATAACTTGACTAAATTGACCATTAGGGCACAGGAGAATAATATGCTGATAAATGCATCAAAAACTAAGCTGAAAGGTGAATAGTTAATACAGCACACAGTGATTGAAACTGTAGACTTATTTAAGGACCTGGGTATATGGATAGATTCAGCTATGAGTTTTTCTATTCATATCAACCAATTGGTTATAGATATAGTTATAAAAAGTTATAGAACTATGGGTTGTATAAAAATATTTATAAAGTCTAGGAAATTAAAAATAATGAAGTCATTGTTTGTTAGTTATATTAGACCCCAATTCAAGATTGTTCTGATGAAGTCATTGTCTATGATGAAAGCGCTCAACAACTAATGGATTTTGCTGGTGTTTGTTTCAAATAAAGTGGAGTTTTTCCTTGATGGCTACTGGGTGCATTAATTTTGGTTACTAGTATTTTTCATGCATCTTGGAACTTTTTATCATTTGGTTATATTAGACCCAAACTTGAGTATGGAATAATAATATGGAAACCCTATAATAGGACAAGCATGATCAACTGGAAAGAGTACAGTGGAAATATACCAAGGGCATCCATGGATGTGAAAATCTAAGTTATTATGAAAGACTAAAATATCTGAACTTGTACAGTGTCTCTTACAGATATCTAAGGGGAGATCTTATTCGGGTATATAGAACATTTAGGGACAACTACCTCTGTGAATGTTTGGGGTTATCAACAAGTACTACAGAACCCTCAGACAACCTGTGTAGAAGATTCTATACGAATGAGAAGTGTACTAATTGGTTCTCTGACAGAGAATCTGATGCATGGAATAGACTACCAAATTACATTAAAGCAAGCACTAGTTCAGATATTTTTAAGAACAGCCTTTACACTTATTATGGGAACAAGTGTTTTGGTAGATTGACAAGCTAGAAGAGCATCTATGCCCATGCTTGAAATATCTGCATGCATGTATGTAAACTATATGTAGAAGTGGTAAAAGCAGTTAAAGGCTGTGGAAATGCTCACGACTGCATATGTGCAAACTATACTTTCAAAAAAAACAAACTGACAAAATAGACCCTGGGATTCACTAATCTTCCATGCAGGAATAAGTTATTCCTGCATGGAAATGACCGTTTAAGGGCAGCAGTGCAATGCACCATGCATAGTAATACAGGCGTGCTTCCTCTGCTCCTAAATGGATATGGAGCATGGACAAGTGCAGGGGATGTGTCTGAGAGCAGAGCTCTCACAATACACACGTCCCTGCATTCAGGAAGTGCAGCTTGGCAATTGCAATGAGTGAAAATGCTCATAGGAGGCTGCATACCTCTCAACTGTACAACTCATCGCAGAATGTCCAGATTTGTCACCCATACAGCACCCCATTTGTCTTAGCAAATCACTGGGATGATCTCAGGACTGAAGTCGGTAAATAATGGCATACTTTTCAGTGTCAGACTTCAAATCCATCAGAAAACGTATATTAAAACAAACCTATTACACTTTCCCAAGTTTATAAGAGCAATAATTAAAATATGTCTGTAGTTGGACCTCATGTTGTCAAGCTTTGTCCAGATAATGTGCATGAAGAGGTTGGGAGGTATGGGGGTTGATAGGATGTCTGCCAAATGTGCAGATGCATGCAGGAATCCACAGCAATAAGTGAAACCTGTCCCTTCCTAGAGAAAATAGCAGTAGAGAATTTTTTTTATCAAACAAATTAAATGTAACGGTAGGTGCACGGGTTTACCCATTGCTTAGCTATGCATACTGCAGCTTAAATAGCACAAGAAGATAAATAGCAAAATACATTAAATTGAAGCAGTATTGCAATAGTGTAGTGGTCAGAGTGCTCGCTTTGCGAGCAGTCATTCCCAGTTTGATTCTCACTACAGTAAACTCCATTTTCCATGTGAAAGCACTTTATGAACATTTTTTTGCTGTATAACCTACTAAATAACATATAGCTGTAAACTGGAGTACTGCATTAAGTGCAGATGTGAGGTGTCATTGTAATAATGTGGTAAAATCCAAAGATAAACACAAGCTCCCCATACAGTATATGTACACATGAATCAGGGATACTAAATGAAGGTATAATGTGTAATGAATGATAAATCCATAGAGTGTCCAAATCTACCAATTTCCCAAGATCCATTTTTCATTTCTGTGTAAATTAGTGTGGGGGTAAGTGGGAGTAAGCAGTTTTAAGCAGTAGTAAGCAGGTTTAAGCCCATTTGTGTGGGGGGTAAGCAATGTGCAGACAGGTTAAGCAATGTTGAAGCTAACTCTCTGTAAGCATATTTAACCGGAAGTTAGTATTGCTTACCGTCACACAAACCTGCTTACAACTGCTTAAAAGTACCTTAATCACTCTGTATCCAACAGCCGCTGTTCTGCCCAGCAACAAAATAAACAGCCCTTGCAGTTCTTGAACCCAGGACCCTGTAAACTACAGTCAAAGCAGTTAACCAGTAAGCCATCACAGCAGTACATAAAATTAAGGTATCCCCAAACAGATTCTCACTATAGAAAAATCACAATTTACGTGTGAAATGAATCTATATACAGTTTTATGTTGTATAACCTACTACATAACAACAATATTTGAACTGGAGTACTGCACTAAGTCCAGATGTGGGGTGTCATTGTAATAAAGTAGTGAAATCCTCCAATAAACACAAGGACCCCATACAGTATACGTACACATGAATCATGGATACTAAACGAATATATAACATGTAATGAACGATAAATCAATGCCAAACAATAAATAGTATGTAAATTTAAAAATAAGCAATGCTAAGCATTACACACCCCTGCTTACTAGTGTAAGCAATGTGTAGCCCAGCTAAATCAATCTGCCCATTGGTATACCCCTTTAAGCAATGCCAACCTTAAGTAAGCAGGTTTGGCCATAGCTTAGCATTTTCAAAACCATCCAGTCACAGCAAAGTGTGGGAAATCAGCCCTATTTAAACCCCACAATCGGGAATACATCTCATAACTGGTTGCAGCTTCTTCCTGTAGGCACTATGACTGGTGTGGGAGAAGTATCGCACTTCCAGGCACAGCGCTGGGGCATCCAGGAGTCCAAAGTCATGGCAGGACTCCTCGTTAAAGACCATGAACAGAGACTGCTGAGGGCTAGTACCAGGGTTCCCAATATAAAGAGGAAGCCTGGGTCTGTCTTGCCTGTGACCTCACCAGTGCCACTGGCATCCCCTCGAACTGGTGAGCAGGTCAGGCCTCACTATGCAGACCTAAAACAGAGGAAGAGGGAGCTCTTGGATCAGTGGATCCAAGAAGCAAGGCAGTTGGGTGATGTCCCAGCCATGTGTAAGTACTCATCCTACTACCTGTTTAATAATTGCCAGCTCATGTATATTATGGATAGGTATGGCTAAATATTCCTCTTATGTCTTTGACAGCGGCAGATGAGTGGGCTGTGAATCAGGAAGCCCATGCCTATAGGCTGCAGAGGCTGTGTTGCGAGGCAGGTTAGTAATAATCATGCATGCACTGTCATAAGAAATACATCTAAAAGTAGTAGAAAGTTAAT
Source organism: Protopterus annectens (assembly GCF_019279795.1). Taxonomy (NCBI): domain Eukaryota; kingdom Metazoa; phylum Chordata; order Ceratodontiformes; family Protopteridae; genus Protopterus; species Protopterus annectens. The sequence goes on from NC_056726.1 coordinate 1,970,441,344, forward strand.
TGCCAGTATAAAAGCTGTATTGTGTATGGCATGTACTGAATAAACCAGGCAATATGGCAGGAAGCGTCTCGTATAGGTGGTATGTAAATAAAAGGGTAACAGCCTGGCAATAAAGGTCTAACTCCTGGACTGCTTGTGTTTACCCTGGTATCATATGGTAATGTAGTGTTGCAATCTCTTAATAGTACTGCTGTATTAAGCACTGTTACCCACACTGTGTTACATAAATAAAATGTGTAGGAATGTCTGTATACGACTGTTGTAATCACAAGGTCATATTGTACAACTGAGAGAGACTTAGACAGAAAACAAGGAAAAGCTAGACAACATAATCTAAATAGCGCACTCAACTGAGATGTGAAGTGTTGTATTTTTAGCACACACAGCCATGGTTCGAATTCTGAGAGTGGTAGTAAGCTGTATGCAGAATCATACCCCACAACTTTACAGATATTGTCAGAAAGTCCAGATAATTGGTGTAAGTCCCCTGCCTGTCACCCTGTCCCCCTGGCAAATCAGTGGGATTATCCCAGAAGTTTAGACAGCAAATAATGACATACAACTGATTGTCAGACATCATATCTGTCAGAAATATATCTATAAGAACAAACCTGTCACTCTAGCAACTCACCAAATTGTTATGAGAGTAATAAGCAAAGTATGTCCCATCTCCACCCCCATGTTGTGAAGCTGTGACCAGAGTGTGTGCAGTAACAGAGTGAGACGTATGTGCATAATACTAATGTGGAATCTGGTAATATGTGTGGCAACATTCAGGTAGTGTTAACAAACATTCCCCTCACAGGTCTGTCAGATATGAATACTGTGCCTAGAAATAAAAGATTGAAATCCTGGACTGGTACTGTTTAGTCTGGTATTGTATGGCAGTGTTAGTGTTGCAGTTTCTCTGAATAATAAGGTATTACTCATCACTGTCATCCACACAGTGCTACGTAATAAAACTGTCCAGGAAACCCTGTATAAGAGTGTTGTAATTACAGGGTCAGATTTTAAAACCGTGGGAGACTTATAGACAGAAATCAGAGACGAGATAAACAGCAATATCTATATAGCACCCTCAACAGTGATGTACACTGTTTTATTTTTAGAAGACACAGCCAAGGTTCAAATCCTGGGAGTGGTAGTAAGCTGTATGCAGAATCATAACCCTCAACTGAAAAGATTTGTCCAGATAATTGGCCCATATCTGCTGCCTGTTACCCTGTCCCCTGGCATATCAGTGTGATGATCTCTGACATTTAGGCAGCATTTAATGTCATATAACTGACTGTCAGACCTGTAAATATTCGGAAAATGTATATGAAAACAAACCTGTCATTGTAGCAACTCACCAAAGGTTTATGAGGGCAATAGTCAAAATATGTCCCAGTGTCACCTGCATGTTGTCAAGACATGCCCAGAGTGTGTGCAATAAGAGATTGAGAGGTATGTGCATAACATCAACCTGGAATCTGGGAATATGCATAGAAACAGTTGGATAGTATTAACAAACAATACCTCCACAGGTATACCAGGTAAGAGCTGTATACTGCAGGTAAAAAACTGTTCACGTATGTAGTTGTCTACAACCATACCACTGTCTAAACTAAGGTCATAGGGTAGTGTAATAATACCTGTAAGGTACAGATTACAGCATTGACTGAGAAAGTAATGAAAACTACAGGGATATAGAACTTGTTAATTGACATCTTTCTCTCCTCCCCCCCACCATATCTGCAACAATAATCTAAATACACAACTCAATGGGTATGTGTACAATTAAATGTATTGTTGGGACATGTGTCCTATTGTTTGATAAATATTTGAATTTGTTTCTATGCATGTGCCATGTTGAAATACTCCCACATTGGTGGCATGCTGCCATCTGTGTACCTCCATGCTGTTGTAATGGCCACTGTGGTTCCATATATGCATGTGTTCTGTTTGCTATGCAACTATTCCATGTCTGGTGTTTTGGGTTAATGGGAATATCTATACATGCTGTTATACCTAATCCTGGAATGTGTTAACTATTACTCACCCAGATATGTTCTAAAATTGAAACACCATAGCACGTTTGGGAAGGCCGGTCCCAGCGGACCCACCTCTCTCACCTCATCTGGCCATGGCACTGGGCACCAGCATATCTGGGCCTCACCCCAGGACCTCCTTGTCCACTGGTCCTGCACCACCTTTGGGTGGAACTGCCTCAGTGGATGGGGCTCACCCCCCTGGGAGTGGGTGTGGACAGGATACTGTCACCCATCATCAGGTACGGGGTCTGGTGTGTAGCGAGCTCTGCAGAGAGTTCGGAGATCTGCTATGCCAGCTTGAGGGCTGTGTAGCACATCTAGAGGGTCAGCCTGCCCCTCATACCCAGCCTCCAGCACAGCCACCTTTGGGGCCATGAAGGTGCAGCGGTGACTGCCCATGGGTGGGGACATCAGTCCTACTGTCTCCATTAGGGGGCTCATGGGCTTCCAACATCCAAACACCCCTCCCCATCCAAGGTGTTTACCCACACATGTGTCATATACCATCTCTGTATGCTGCCTTGTCTGTCTTGTCTGTCATCCTACCCAACCTATCACACAAATATACCTACTATCCCTCCCCAACATCCCACTCTCACCTTAAAAAAGGGCAATATGTTCAAAAAAAAAAAAATCTCCCCCCATACATAACTGTCCATTTTGCACACATGTCCACTGGACACATGTAATCTGGTCTAATTAGCTTCACAACATATTATTGTTGTCCTCACCCCTCTCTCAGGGGTATGAGTGTCCAAATCTACCTCTAAATCACTGTATATGCATGACTGTTGCTGTAGAAGAAATGGGCAGCTATGGACCTTCCCTACACCCATCCTGCACATCCCTAGCTACTTTCCCTACTGTCTTTCCCCATCCTGCACATCCCTAGCTATTTTCCCTACTGTCTTTCCCTCTTTGTGCACCTTTTTCTTTTCTTTTAAAGAAATTAGCATGGGGTAAGCGGGAGTAAACACTTTTAGGCAGCAGTAAGTGAGTTTAAGCCTGTTTGTGTGGGGGTAAGCAATGCCTACATAGGATAAGCAATTTCGAGGCTAACTGACTGTAAACATATTTAACCGGAAGTTAGCATTGCCTACTATCGCGCAAACCCATGTAAACCCACTTACAACTGCTTAAAAGTGCCTTAATCACTCTGTATCCAATGGCCCTTGTTCTGCCCAGCAACAAAATAAACAGCCCTTGCATGTCTTGAACCCAGGACCCTGTACAGTATAGTCACAACAGCTAACCACTACACCATGACAGCTGCGAAGACAGTTGCTATTTTTCCAATATAGTACTTGTTAGTGATATTACTGTTGCATCACATATGTTGTTATATCTAAATATACACATATCAGATACATACGGTGTGATACATCTGTGAAGGTATACACAACAGTAATGTTTATACATGACAAGGATATGGATATATACATATACATATGTAGATATATGTGTACATGTACATACACATATATATTCATATATATGTATTTATATACATTTGTATAGTGCATCATATATATGGTCATATATAGATCTCTGTGTGTATATATATATATATATATATATATATATATATATATATATATATATATATATATATATACATATTTATAAAATGTGTGTATATATATATATATATATATATAGTATATATATATATATATATATATACATATTTATAAAATGTGTGTGTGTGTATATATATATATATATATATATATATATATATATATATATATATATATATATATATATATATATATATATATATATTTATGTCGATATATATGTAGATATCTATAACTATATGTGCATATATATCTATATATCTGTATGTGTGTAGAAATATATAGATGTGTATATGTATATATATATATATATATATATATATATATATATATATATATATATGTGTGTGTGTGTGTGTGTGTGTGTATGTGTATATATATATATATATATATATATATATATATATATATATATATATATATTTAGTCATATATGTATGTAGATATGTATACGTCTATATATCTATATAGATATATGGATATATACACATATGTATATATATACATATATATATATATATATATATGTATATATATATATATATGTATATATATAGATATATATATATATATATATATATATATATATATATATATATATATATATATATATATATATACATATACACATATGTTTACCATATGCCCAGAATATGGAGTGGAGTCGTACCTCAGCACCAATAGTCTCAACTTCTTAGTGCAAGGGGATGTCATGTATGTATTGCAGGTATATATGTAGACTGTTGCTACTGTAACAGGGGTTATCTTAACAGAAATGTTGTGTATGGGAAGTTACATCTGCTATTGACCTGTATGTCACCAGTTACTGACAGACATCCTAAAGTCATCATAGTACAGTACCACGGATATCACAGTAATGATTCTGTGAACTACAGCAGCGATATGACCAATAAATGTGGACAGTCTGGCACACTCTGGTCAGTCCAGAGGTATACACAGATCCACTTAGTGCGAGACATGTGGACCAAGCCTGACAATGTGGATGTTGACAGCCATGTAAATGGGTATATCACGTAAATACTGGACTACATATGCCCACAAAGTTTATGCATTCACACACTCCTGTCTGTCCTGGCACATAATAACCGGTGGTGCAGAGGTCACATGGCCACATACTACCCACTAGTTAGTGACATTCATCTGTACAGCATCCCACTGCTTCATCAGAAATACATGACAGTTATGGTGGCCTGGCGGCAGTACATCTGGCAAATATCTGGACATAACATCACAGTGGGTAATTACACTAAGCTGCTAGGCATGTAACAAAGCACTGGGTAAACTAAAGGCAGACTGCCACAACACTGGCCTACATTTCTTATGGGGGAATACACATGTACCTGCAAATATAGCAGGCTCTACAGGCATTTCACAGCAGAGAGTAATAGACACATGTGTGAAAGTGCATACCCACAACCAGTGTAAACACAGCCACATAGGGTAAGCAAGCTTAATATTACAGTATATGGACTGTCTGATCAAGACCATCCTCATATGTGCCACTCACACACTAACCCTACATATACTGGGCCATGACACAGTGTGGTCCGATGGCTGTCTGTGGTATGGGACATGTGTGTGTTAGGCCCTACAAACATGTAAGCCGATAGGGTACCATACACTGGAGCAGCATGTAACATCAGATAGAACAGGACCAAGAACAATGACATCTACCACAGTCTGTACACAGGCCAAGGTACGTATTCACAATATACACACTGTCGACAATCACCATAAGTACACAGACCTCACTACTGTACACACAAACACAGAATGCCCAGGTTATGTTCTCAAATATAACCCCTACTATTCATAACATGTTTAGCAGTCTGATATCTCACTGGCTTGTTATCAGGTATGATGTCAATAAATAATGTTGTACAGAACATATGCCCCTCTTACTGCATGACATATCTGCAAAGGTTGACAGACTTGTGGCTGGAGGTACAAACACAGGGCCAATATTGACACATTGCTGTGATAACCTCATACATTTATTGTTGTAACAGGATTTGTTGTGACATATGTCCTGTGAGGGATATGAAGTCAGTAACTCTCATGGCTGACACCATGCACTGACTGCAATCCTCAGACTATGTTTCTGCCATTCTAAGATAGGTAATCTGTGAGTAGCACAGGACACATAAGACTCCAAACACTGGCCAGTCTGCAGATAACCCTACAGGTGGGAATTTCCTCAAACACATAACACTGTCATGATAGGTATTAAATCATGTAGACCAGCCATATCCAAACAAACCCTGTTAAACCAACATTACTCCAAATGCAGAAGAGCAACACTTACATTCTGTAGTCATGTCTGGAACATCCCCCTCCTGTTTGTTGGCCTGTCTCCACAGTGTATGTTGTTAGAGGTATATCCCACTACCATCTGTGATGCTGTTTGCCAAACACCGACATGAAGTCCTGCTCACAGTGAATGAAAAGGGCCAACACCCGCATGATGTTCCTAGTTATAGGAGTGTGTTTTCATGCAATTGGCTATGGGAATGTTACCAGCTAGTGGGGGACTGCAATTCGTGCAGAGGCCATCAGCTGATCATGAGCATCACTTACAAAACACAAACTGCTGCCTAAGCAAAGCAGGTGTACTTCTCTACATCTACCAGAGAGGGAGTGAGAGAGACAGATGGAGACAAAGTAATACAGGGAGGGGGTGGGAGAGTAAAACCTAAGCATGTTTGTGTCACATACTTGCCAGTACTGGCTTTCAAACCCCTGCCTGACTATGTATTGCTATTACATGTCTATGCAGTTATTGAATGCACCACAGAGCTTACATGCTGGGGAGCTATCCAAAGGTATATCTGGCGGTGAGTGACATCAGCAACAGTGATAAAGAAGGGATAAGGTTGGTGTAGTACACGTGTCTTTTCACAAAAACAGGTTTCAAGGTCGACACAGCCACACTCTCTCAAGGACTCACACACATTACCACAGTTGGCAGGGTCAGTATTAGACTTCCTAACTAGCTAATTTGCCACAATACAGTAATATGCAGGTATCACATGCACCACAGGGGTTATCAGGATGATATATGGGCAAAGGGTATGTCAAGGTGTCTGACATCAGAAGGCATGCTTCAGTAGACCAATGGGAGGTGTAGTGAGTGTGAATGATGTGCAAATCATTATACTCCACACAGACACAGGTTTGCCAGTACTGACATGCATGGGTGCATTGCTTCACAGGTGTGTGGAGGTTAACTGTGCCAGAAGACTGTACAAGGCTAGGTAAAGGGTATACCATGGCATCAGGCCACATGACAATGGATACAGTGTGGCTCAGGGGTGTAGTGTCTGGATTGGCCCACTATTGTAATCACCATCCAGTCATCTGGATTACTATTGTGGGTGGCCAGTGCTGTGCAATGCTTGCATTGTATGTGTTCTATATTACATAACATGGACTGTATCTGGGATGTGCACATGTCCCACAGCATGTTCTGTGACATGTGGAAGTGTACCTGGGGTGTCTGGGGCATGTTGTGTAGACAGATTGTTATAATCAGATGTGCCATTCCTAACCTCATGTGGTGAGAACTGGCAATGGACACCAGGTTGACCCTGCACCTACATTGACAGCATGATACAGGTATTCCCTGGTGTCAGTGGCATCTGTCCATGCAGGACATGTGTATAAGGCATGACCTTTGTGGGTTACATTTGCTGGCTATACAATTGTGGCAGGTGTCCACTGGGGTACATAAGGACTACAGTGTGCAATGATTTGCCTATTGTAGGATGTGACAGGGTGCCATGTTTTCTGTAGTCCACTGCAGTCACACCATGGTTACTATCTGTGGGCAATATGCAGGGAACTACCAACATAGGTCTCATAGCCAAGTGTGTGTATGAGACATGGGTTGAGAGTGTTCTCTGGGTAATACAAGGGTTGCCTATATTGTTCCCCAAGCCATGATATCACATGCAGGAATATGGATTGTCTACAAATCCAAAAAAAGGAGGCCAGCACCAAGAGTGATACCTGAGTTTATTGCAAAATAAGTATAGAATCAAACCGGTTTCGGAAGTTTTGCCTTCATCAGTGAATACCATTTTGATTATGTAACAGTCTTTATATACATCCAGCACTACGTCCCAATCAAGTAATTAAAGAGACAGTGATATCAAGAAAACAGTAATAAAAAAAAGCTGAAAACGCCTCTATAGTATATGAATGAATAGTCTAATTTGTGATTTTTTTACTCTTATTATACCAATTATAAGTGGTCATTAAGACATCCTTTCTTTATCATTCAAAATACTATGCCACCCTAACTTGTTCAGTCTATCACCCACTATCTTGTCAACAATACAAAAATGAAATATTGCTGATTTGTGATCACATACTTGTTTGTAAAGAGCATTGGTCATTCGTTTGTTTTGAATATTACTTAGATGTTAAGACATTCTTATTCTAAAAGGTCTAGACATTTGCCCAACATAAAAGGATGAACAGGAACATGTGGCCAAATAGACCACCCAGTCTGTTCCACAATTTGCAAAATGCTTAATCCTGTGGACCATTTGGGTATTTTTGCTAGAAAACTCCTTAGACTTGGGCATGTATCTGCAAAAGGAGCAGTGTTCACAAGAAAATGACCCAACCAACATGTCCCCTGTAATCGTTAGTTGTTCCAAAGAGTGATTTCCACCCTTCGATTTGTAGTGATTAAAATGAGACCCCAGTGTTCTTCCCCTACGATATGAAAACTTACATCTATCCGTAAGGAGACTTGATAGTTCTTGATTTGCCATAAGAATATTCCAATTTTTATTAATAACATTTCTGATGGTATGAATGTTCCTACCATAGGTAGTGACAAATCGAGTACTATCCCCTGAGGTACACATTTTTTCTTTATTTTGCAGTAATTCTGACCTGTCTTGTCCACTAGCCCAGTTACTGTCTGAAAGGATTGTTCCTGGTTTATAGCCCCTAGCTCTCAATCTATGTATTAAATCAGTCTTGTGATGTTCATAGTCAACATTGGAGGAGCATATTCTTTTGATGCATAGGAATTGTGACTTGAGAATATTCCTTATAATATGATCAGGGTGTAAGCTAGTTGCCTGTAAAAGACTGTTATACTCTGGATATTTGCAGAAGATCTGGGTCAACAGAGTATGATCTTCATTTCTACAAATTTTAACATCAAGAAAAGGAATTTATTGGTGATGCATGTTGAGCGTAAATTCAATACCCCACTTGTTTTCGTTGAGGTATTGAACAAATTCTAAAAGATATTTTATGTCCGCCCGCAAAACCATCCAACAGTCATCCAAATTTATGTAGTTCAGTTTGGCCCCTTAAACTATTTAAGGCCTCTCAGGCTAAAAATATAACTCCAAGGGGCCTGAGAATCCAGTCACAACTATATGTCAGTAATCCGGATGATAGGCTATATGAGGAATTGGCACAAGCACAGCAACATGCAACCATGCCATTTGTTAAAATACTGTCCTCCTTCTATGAATGGTCAATTCAGGCCAACATCATTGAAACCCAACGTATTTGTGAGGAAATCAAGACATATGAGGGTTAGACACTATACCAAGACTGTCTTCATAAACTATCCAAATACTTATTAATAAGAGAGAAAAACTTAAGGAGTAAGAAACTACACAAATTTCACAGGGATTTGATGGATTATGAATAGGGTAAACCTTTTGGTATTAAAAAGAATGTTACTTTTTCTCATGGGGATTATAGAGGGACTAGACCCAGAACGAAGAGACCTAGATCCATTTTAAAGAAACCCAAAAATAATTATAGCAGCACTTCAGGGGAGGAATTCTCTGTTACTGAAACAGAGCATGGACTCTCTCAGGGGTCCCCAGCCCACAAGAAACAGAAAAATGCTGACCACCCTTTAGGCCTAGGAAACACAGGGGTGGGAGAAAATATCGCAGATGTGGAGAATTTGGAAACATTGTTACAAATGATAATTCCCAAATAGGAGAATGCTCAAATGTACTCAACATTTCCTCTGTAACATTATCTGAAACTGCTACTAAACTACTTAATAAGGGAGTAACATATGTTCCTGGTTTCTATGTTCATGAAGACAGTATTGTGAAAGATGTTTTGTCATTTTGTCGAATGTTGAATTTAAAACTATATTTTGGTCAACAGGGTAACTCTCAAATATCTACTGATTTTCATTTCAAAAAAATCTACTTTTCAGCCCCCTATGGATAAATATGTTTCCATATTTCAACAATCAGTTTTCAAAGATCTACATTTTCATGGTTATGAATTCCGGATGTTGGGTCACAACTTGTCTGGAGTGGAAGTGGAACAACAAGCCCTTAGGGAATTAAAAAACAATCATGATGTAGTCATTGTTCCTGCCGACAAAGGAGGAGCAGTTGTAGTTATGGATATGGTTTATTACTTATCAGAGGCCCATAGACAACTCCAGAATGGGATACATTATATGCCAATGCCTCTAGACCTAACCAAACGATTCAAAAAGGAGTTTGATTCCTTTTTGAAGCTGGCAGCTGAGGAGGGTATTATTAGTACATCAGTTCTAAAACACCTTACCGATGAGGATCCCCAGAAGCAGATACTCTATTAGTTACCTAAAATTCATAAGAATTTGCAAAACCCACCTGGAAGACTAATAGTATCTGGTATGGGCTCGCTTACGGAACCCCTATCAGGATTCCTTACTAAATACCTACAGCCCCTTCTGACTATGGTCAGATCCAGGATCAAAGATACAACAGAATTTCTGAGGATCCTAAGTGACACCCAATTAGAACCAGATTGGATAATGTGTACATTGGATGTCACGACTTTATATACTAATATTCCACACTGGGCTGGGCTGGAGGCTCTAGAATATTGGCTCAATAAAGCAGACATCTATCCACCAGGCTTCAACACTCTACTTATTTGTATGGCAGAGCATGTCCTAATGAAGAATGTGTTCTATTTCCAACAAGAATGTTACTGGCAAGTCCATGGAATGGCTATGGGGGTATCTTTTGCCCCCATATATGCGGATCTTTTTATGGGCAATTTTGAGGAATTCCTTATATATGACACATCACATAATATTTTTTAGGGGGAGATGGACATTTGGCATCTTGCTGTGCTTCTGCCAATTCCTCATATAGCCTATCATCCGGATTACTGACATATGGTTGTGACCAGATTCTCAGGCCCCTTGGAGTTATATTTTTAGCCTGAGAGGCCTTAAATAGTTTAAGGTGCCAAACTGAACTACGTAAATTTGGATGACTGTTGGATGGTTTTGCGGGCGGACACAGAATATCTTTTAGAATTTGTTCAATACCTCAACGAAAACAAGTGGAGTATTGAATTTACGCTCAACATGCATCACCAATAAATTCCTTTTCTTGATGTTAAAATTTGTAGAAATGAAGATCATACTCTGTTGACCCAGATCTTCTGCAAATATCAAGAGTATAACAGTCTTTTACAGGCAACTAGCTTACACCCTGCTTCTGCCCATTCCTCATATAGCCTATCATCCGGATTACTGACGTATGGTTGTGACCGGATTCTCAGGCCCCTTGGAGTTATATTTTTAGCCTGAGAGACGTTAAATAGTTTAAGGTACCAAACTGAAGTACGTAAATTTGTTATGCTTTTAGTCAGTTTTATAAAGAGATTCTTACATAGATCATTTGAATCCCTAGGATCCCCAGTAGTGATACCACCATTATTTTGAACCCCAAACACGTGAAGGTCATTTTTATCTGCAGATAGACCCTGCAGTATAGTGACTAAATCCATGGTAGGTATATCTTACTATACTAAGGGATCTGTCCAAGAATCATTAGTACAAGGGAAAAAACTAGGTATATAGATGCCTTAGGCTAACAAATCCATTTGGATGAGTAGGGTACTCAAAAAAATAATCAAAGGTCTATCCCAATTATTAACTATTGTATGTCAGTTTTTAGCTCCCAAAAAATATCTAACAATTATTTAGGAGAATGGCACCCCGATTATTATTGCTATACTTGTATAATATTCTCCCTATTAGAAATAATTTTCAGCAACAGTACAGAGAATAATGCATCTCACAAAAAGAAAAACAATGTGTAGAAAAAAGTTGAACAGTATAATGCCATCTGAAAAAAGAACAGGTAGTTTGCTCCAAAAGAAAAACAGCATACAAATACAAATACTGTCCCTCTACAAGGCAAAGATTCTGTAATAATCAAGGGGCTTAAATCATTTGGCATTTAAATAGGTGTTCACCTGATCTTTTATATTCAATAGAAACAACTATACAAAGCCTTGTGTGTTGAGCATTATAAAAGAGCAGACATAGTTCGGTTTGAACAATAACGTCTATAGTTTAAACAATAAATAGTATCAAAAAAGCATCCAATCTTGTATGCGATACACTAGTATAAAACTCCACAAATATGCGAGTGAATCAACCTTATCAAATAACAGTGACTCGCAAAAGGTATATTATACACAAAATAGTTCACCATTAATGTCTTGATAAACTGCCCCAAAGCACCCTAGTATTCATATGCCACAAAAGTATCCGGTCATATAATTGTTATAAAACAATACAAATTATAGCCAGAATTCCTACATGTGAAACAGGGACAACAGTACACCATAGGTACCTGTTGTAATTGTTCAAAGTTCAATATTAGTCCATATATACAAAATAATGCCCAATTGTCGCAGTTGCAGTCCAGGAAAATATGCCAATATTTAGTCCAAAGGTTTATAAAGTAAACCTCTGATTCCTCCATATGCCACAATGATCCTTCGATCCTATTGTCGCAAAACAGTAGAGCAGTTCAATATTACGGCTTCTACGAACTGTCTCAAAGGCCCAAGTAATCCATATGCCGCAACAACCCTTCGATCCTGTTGTCACAATCAGTTATAACAAGTTATAACCAAGCCTCACATGTTGAGCATCAGTAGTGTCTATTAAATTGTTCCAAAGACCCAAGTAAGTCCATAAGCACACACCTGCCCTATAATCCTCTGATCGCAAATGCAATACAATATGGCAGACTGAAAGTTTACATGAAAAACATAGAGGTCTGCAATGGTTCCATCTGCCATAATGATCCTCCGATCCTATTGTCACAGTCCCATAAGGTTGATTCAAAATAACCAAAGACCTTAGTTTCCCAAAAGTAAATATCATTAGCTGTGAGCTTCCATCTCGGTCCTGTTTAATCTCATGTTTCAGACGTAGGATATTTCAAACGCCACCATACCTGATGAACAGCATTTCTTTAGTGAGCATAAACACTTCACCAAACAATGTATAAGTCCAAAAGATATAGATGATGTTATTTTCTACCTGCGAGTCACAGTAGATGATAGTCCAAGTAGGGCAAAATAATACTTGAATAGTTGACGAAAATAAAGTGCTGAAAATAAAAATGCAGTATACACAACCGCAACATACATCTGATCACTCAGGAGCTCCCAGCAAAGTAAAACAATGTAATCCAAACCCAAACGAACTCCGCACGTAAGGCAGGTGCAACCGGCCAAAAAGCAAACTCCAAATCCAAAAAAAGGAGGCCAGCACCAAGAGTGATACCTGAGTTTATTGCAAAATAAGTATAGAATCAAACCGGTTTCGGCAGTTTTGCCTTCATCAGTGAATATCATTTCGATTATGTAACAGTCTTTATATACATCCAGCACTATGTCCCAATCAAGTAATTAAAGAGACATTGATATCAAGAAAACAGTAATAACAAAAACTGAAAACGCCTCTATAGTATATGAATGAATAGTCTAATTTGTGATTTTTTTACTGTTATTATACCAATTATAAGTGGTCATTAAGATCAGGGGGAAAAAAGCTCATAGCCTAATAATTCACATCCTTTCTTTATCATTCAAAATACTATAGCACCCTAACTTGTTCAGTCTATCACCCACTGTCTTGTCAATAATACAAAAATGAAGTTTTCATATCATAGGGGACGAACACTGGGGTCTCATTTTAATCACTGCAAATCGAAGGGTGGATGTCACTCTTTGGAACAACTAACGATTACAAGGGACATAGTTGGGTCATTTTCTTGTGGACACTGCTCCTTTTGTAGATACATGCCCAAGTCTAAGGAGTTTTCTAGCAAAAATACCCAAATGGTCCACAGGATTAAGCATTTTAAATATTGTGGAACAGACTGGGTGGTCTATTTGGCCACATGTTCCTGTTCATTCTTTTCTGTTGGGCAAACATCTAGACCTTTTAGAATAAGAATGTCTGAACATCTAAGTGATATTCAAAACAAACGAATGACCAATGCTCTTTACAAACATGTATGTGATCACAAATCAGCAATATTTCATTTTTGTATTATTGACAGGATAGTGGGTGATAGACTGAACAAGTTAGGGTGGCATAGTATTTTGAATGATAAAGAAAGGATGTGGATTATTAGGCCAGGAGCTCTTTTTCCCCCTGGTCTTAATGACCACTTATAATTGGTATAATAAGAGTAAGAAATTACAAATTACACCATTCATATACTATAGAGGCATTTTCAGTTTTTGTTATTATTGTTTTCTTGATATCACTGTCTCTTTATTTACTTGATTGGGACGTAGTGCTGGATGTATATAAAGACTGTTACATAATCAAAATGGTATTCACTGACAAAGACAAAACTGCAGAAACCAGTTTGATTCTATACTTATTTTGCAATAAACTCAGGTATCACTCTTGGTGCTGGCCTCCTTTTTTGGATTTGGAGTTTGCTTTTTGGCTGGTTGCACCTGCCTTATGTGTGGAGTTTGTTTGGGTTTGTATGGATTGTCTACCCCAGCCTCTCTGCTGTTTGACATCTGTTGTCCTTGTAAGGTGGGCATTGTGACATATAATAGGCCCACCACATAAGAAATTTGCAAAACCTGCTACACAATGAGTCCTGTTATTTCACATCTACCTCCACACAGGATACATATAAAGTACACACACACCCACACAAAGTCTCACAGTTGCCATATTTGGGGTTAGAACACCTACCTAACTAGGACATCACACTACAGCATCACTCAGTTATAGCATGTGTTATGGAGCTTACTGGGCTACTCCTTCCCCAAAGGTGTATTTCAAAGTGAATGACATCAGCAGGCTTGCAAAAGTAGGGCAATGGAAGTTGTAGTGTCTGTGAATGGCCTCAAAAGCTTTGATCCCTACACAGACCAAGAAACACACATAGTTTGACAAATAACTCCCATCTAACTAGTACTTCACACTACAGCATTACACACTTATAGCATGGGCCATGGAGCTTACTGGACTACTACTTCCCCAAAGGTGTATTTCAAAGTGAATGACATCAGCAGGCTTGCCAAAGTAGGGGAATGGAAGTTGTAGTGACTGTAAATGGCCTCAAAAGCATTGCTCCCTGCACAGACAAACAAACACACAGTTTTACAGTTGCCATGTGCGGGATTAGAACTCCTACCTAACTAGTACATTGCACTACAGCAGTACACAGTTATAGCACATGCCACAGAACTTTCTGGGCTGTTCCTTCCCCAAAGGTGTATTTCAAAGTGAATGACATCAGCAGGCATGCCAAAGTAGGGCAATGGAAGTTGTAGTGACTGTGACTGGCCTCAAAACCATTGATCCTTACACAGACAAACAAACAAACACACAAATATTTACAGTTGCCTTGTGTGGGATTAGAACTCCTACCTAACTAGTATAGCACACAACAGCATTACACAGTTATAGCATGCACTATGCAGATTATTGGGCTGTTCCTTCCCCAAAGGTGTATTTCAAAGTGAATGACATCAGCATCCTTGCCAAGGTTGGGCAATGGAAAGTGTAGGTCACAGGTTCATAGGTTGGTACTAGGCTATTGGCTCTAGGGTCTGTACATGCCTAGCCATGACAATTCCCTGGCTATGTCTTCCCAAAATATTTACTTCCCTGGACCCCTGTCCAGCAGGGCAACTGACATGATCACTGGGTTCAATTTCCTATCTCCCATCCAATCGTCCAGGTTCCTTTTGATGAGAGCCAAAGAGGCACTCTGCTTGACATTTATGGGCAGTCTATTCCAGAGTCTGGGGAGTCTCTGGGTCAGGAACACATCCCTCCAGCATGTATTGTTCATTGTGATGACAAAGTTTGGATCCCTGGAGCATGTGGCTGTGAAGGTTTGGAATTCTTTAAGTGTATCATGTCCAACAGCTGTGGGTTTGACATGGCATTGTATGTTAAGCAGAGATCACCTCTGAGTACACGATATGTGACAGAGTATAGCTGGATGATTTTCAGATGGTCAGCATTGGGTATCTGGTTTAGGCCTGTAATTCTTTTAGTGAGGTATGTGTGCAGCCTTTCTAGTTGTTGCAGATGTCTTGTGAGGTACATACATAACTGGCCATTGTAGTCTGTACTGGGTCTACTGAGAGATGACTACAGTGGGACAATGGTCTCCTTTTTGCTGGATGTAAAGCCCTTAGTGATGACTTGTACCACATAGGTGGATTTCCTGACTTTTGTGGCAATGTGGTTATCAAAGGTGAGACCACTGTCCACCTGTGTCCCTAAGTCTTTTATCACACTTTAGGTGTTTAGTGTACTGCCACATATGTGGTACTTAGCAGGTACATGTCCATTCCCAAAGGGGATAACTATACATTTCTTGGCATTGATCTTGAGGCCATGGCTTAGGCACCAAGCATCTCTTTCTGTAAGATCCTTCTGTAGAATATCCACATTATGTGGGGATTCACTATTGGCTCCCAGTGTGCAGTCATCTGCGACCTTTGTTTGTCAGAGTCCCTTAGTGTTGGACTATACTTCAGAGTATTAGATGCCAAACAAGGGCAGTCCCAGGACCGAACCCTGAGGTACTCCAACTCTCACTTGTCTGGGGCTGGATTTGGTGTCACCTACATTTACAGTGTGGGTTCTGTCAGAACAGCAGTTGGCAGCCCATCAGGTGACATAGGGATTAATGGCCAGCTTGGTACATTTATCTATGATTCCAGACTGGAGGATGGTGTCAAAGCCCTTGGCGAGGTCCAGATAGGCTGTGTGAACCACCTTACCCTCGTCCACAGCTCTGGAGACTGATTCAAAGTTGACAATCAGGTTGAGGTGACATGATCATCCCTTCACAAACCCAACCTGGTTGGGGTCCAGTGTTTGCATGTTGCCAATGTCTTTGTTTTAATTTCCATGATAATACATTCTATGGCTTTGCAGATCAGGCACATCATACTGCTGAAGCTGGAGCTCCCATGATCCAAGGTGGATCCCCCCTTGTGGACTGGAATAACTGTAGCTGTGCACCACACAGTGGGCACGAAGCCTGAGGTGTGGCTATGATTAGGTATGGCACATAGGTGAGGTACCATTTCATTTTGTAGTTCAGGTCAGGTAGTACACAGCCCGGGATATTGACTGGTCCCATGGCTGCTGTTGGGTTAGCTCTAGAGGGTGTGGTTTTTACCTGTGCGGTTATTATTACCAGAATCTGGCAATCTTTCAGTGTTGAGATGGGCCTTTTTGGGGGTGAGAGGGGGGGTGCAGTTGGCACTGAATCTATCTGCCAGGATATTGGCAATATCCTTGGGAGCAGTATATTTAATATCATCCTGTTGTAGCTCATAGCAGATCTGAGCATTGCCATTTAGATTCCTGACATAGCTATGGAACAGCTTTCAGTTGTCTGGCATCTTTGGCTATATTATGTTCATAACTAGTTTTGGTGGGTGTTATGAGGGATCTCAGCTTCTTACTGTGTCTCTTAAGGGAGTATTTTGCATCCTGGAAATTCCCCCGTTTCTGCAACAGTTTCTTCCTTTTATTGTACAGTATATTTATGGCAGGGGGCCACCACATTGACTTCCTTTTCTTGGTGGGGAGCATCTTGGTTCTATATTGGATGGCACGATTCATGCACAAGTGGATGTGCTCGTACAGTGCCTTCATGTAGGATTCAGCAGTTGTCCTTTCAGTTCCCATCAGCATGGGTGTCATGACGTTAGTCACGTCTGACATGTGTAGCATGATGTTGGCTTTGGAGATGTGTGTTATGGAGGTTTCCTTACTGGGGTGTGGGGGAGGGATGTGGATGTTAAGGGTGATTAGCTTATGGGCAGACCTGACTACTGATGGGGTGACCATCATTGATTTCCCATGTTCATAGGTTCATAGGTTGGTACTAGGCTTTCTGCCCTAGGGCCTATACAAGCCTAGCCAAACAATTCCCCAGATATTTCTTCCCGCAATGTTTACTTCCATGTGCCCCTGTCTAGCAGGGCAACTGACGTGATCCCTGGGGTGAATTTCCTATCTTCCATCCAATCGTTAAGGTTCCCTTTGAAGAGGGACAAGGAGGCGCTCTGCTTGACATGTGTGGGCAGTCTATTCCAGAGTCTGGGGAGTCTCTGGGTAAGGAACCTATCCCTCCAGCTTGTTTTGTTCATTGTGATGACAAGGTTTAGATCCCTGGAGTGTGTGGCTCTGAGGGATTGGGATTTCTTTAAGTGGAGAATGTTCAACAGCTCAAGGTTTGATATGGCCTTGTATGTTAAGCAGAGATTGCCTCTGAGTAGATGATATGCCACAGAGTATAGCTGGAGTTTTTTTAGACGGTCAGCATAGGGCATCTGCTTTGGGCCTGTGATTCTTTTAGTGAGGTATTTCTGCAGCCTATCCAGCTGTTGCAGATGTCTTGTGAGGTACCTATCAAACGGGGTGTTGTACTCTATAATGGGTCTAATGAGGGATGAGTACAGTGGGACAATGACCTCCTTTTTTCTGGATGAAAATCCCTTAGTGATGAGGTGTGCCACATAGTAGGATTTCCTGACTGTTGTGGCAATGTGGTTATCGAAGGTGAGACCACTGTCCACCTGTGTCCCTAAGTCTCTCATCACACTTTCAGTGTTTAGTGTACCGTCACCTATGTGGTAATTCATGGGTACATGTTTTTTCCCAAAAGGGGACAACTATACATTTCTTGGCATTAAGCTTGAGCCCATGGCTCTGGCACCAAGCATCTGCTTCTGTAAGGCCCTTTTGTAGAATATCCACATCATCTGGGGATTCAATAATGGCTCCCAGTTTGCAGTCATCTATGAACTTTGTTAGCCAGAGTCCCTTAGTGTTGGCCTGTACTTCAGAGAAGTAGATGCCAAACAAGAGCGGTCCCAGGACTGAACCCTGAGGTACTCCACTTGTCACTTGTCTGGAGCTGGATTTGGAGTCGGCTACTTTTACAGTCTGGGTTCTGTCAGTAAACCAGTTGGCAACCCATCGAGTGACGTAGGCTTTATGCCCAGCTTAGTAAGTTTATCTATGATTCCAGAGTGGGGGATGGTGTCAAAGGCCTTGGCAAGGTCCAGATAGGTTGTGTGGACTGCCTTACCCTCGTCCACAGCTCTTGAGACTGAGTCAAAGAAGTCAGTCATGTTCAGGAGACAAAATCGGCCCTTCACGAACTCAAACTGGGTGGTGTCCAGTACTTGAAGGTTGCCAAAGTCTTTGTTTATAAGTTCCATGATAATGCGTTACATGCCCTTGGTGGATCCCCCCTTGTGGAGTGGGATAAATGTAGCTGTGCACCACTCAGTGAGCACAAAGCCTGAGGTGAGGCTATGATTAAACATGACACTTAAGTGAGGTGTCAGTTCATTTTGTAGTTCATGTAGTACACAGGCCAGGATGTCATATGGTCCCTTGGATGTTGTATTCTTAGCTTTGGATAGTGCGGTTTCTACCTGTGTGGCTGTGATTACCGGAATTTGGCAATCTTTTGATATTGAGATGGGCCCTTTAGAGGGTGAGAGGGGGGATGAAGTTGGCACTAAATTGATCTGCCAGGATATTGGCAATATCCTTGGGATCAGTATATTTAATGCCATTCTGCTGTAGCTCAAAGCAGATCTGAGCATTGCCATTTAGATTCTTGACATAACTATAGAATGCCTTGTGGTTGTCTTTGGAATCTTTGGCAATTTTATTTTCATAACTAGGTTTGGAGGATTTTATGAGGGATCTCAGCATCTTACTGAGGCTGGTAAGGGAGTTTTTTGCATCCTGGGATTTTCCTCTTTTCTGCAACAGTTTCTTCCTTCTGTTGTATAGTTTGTTTATGGCAGGGGACCATCAGATTGACTTCCTTTTTTTGGAGGAGAGGGTCTTGGTTCTATTTGGGATGGCATGATTCATGCATAAGTGGATGTGCTTGTACAGTGTCTTAGTGTAGGATTCAGCAGTCAAACTTTCATCTCCCATCTGAATGGGTGCCATGAAGTTTGTCACTTCTGACTTAAGTAGCATGAAGTTGGCTTTAGATAAGTTTTTTACAGAGGTTTCCTTACTGGGGGTGGGGGTGGGATGTGGATGTCAAGGGTGATTTGCTTATGGTCAAACCTGACCAATGAGGGGGTGACCACTGGTGTGGAGCATCTATCTCCCATGTTGGTAATGACTAGGTCTAGGATATTGGAGCCCTTGGTGGGACAATGGATTAGTTGATCCAGGGCATTGGAATGTATGAATTCCAAGAACCACTGGGAAAAGGTGTTGGTACCTGATTAGTTTTCCCAGTTAATGGCAGGGTAGTTGAAATCACACAGCCTTAGGGTGTTTGGTTGTATCTTAATATTTTCCAGTATGTTTAAAAAGGTGTAGTGAGAATCTTGGTGCATGGTTGGGGATCTGTAGCAAGCTACAGTTTGGATTGCAGTCTTACCTGCAATCCAAACTGTAGCTTATCATCTTAAATCAAACCATGGCATTCCCATTTGCTCCACGAATATTACTCCCAGCAAGGACTTTTAGTGAAAGTATGTGTACTGCATTGACCTTCTTGTGACATATAGAGCCAGTACTTAACTTCTGCTAGCTTGCCGTGCGCTTCCCTGCCAGGTCAACCAGCAGCCAAACTTCCATTTTCTTTGTCTCCTTATAGTCCCTACACTTCACTTTTAGTTTTTATTCCCCCCATCCTGAACTATGATAGCCCCTTCCTTCCCTTAACCTGATATCTCCCTCTGGTGACTTTGTCGCATTATACTGACTGCCCAACAGATGACGTTCCTCTATCATCCTACTGTATCTACTACTTCTTCCTCTCTTAACCTGCTTCCCTACACTGTTCCTGGACATCTCCCCCACTGCTCCCTCACTCACTTCTGTCCCTGGACCACCTACTTATCTCTCACTCTATAAACACCCACTCTCTTTTCCTCATAAAGCCTCTTCCTTCTTCTACTGTCTCTCCCTTTTCAGCCACCCTCTTCTGTTCTACTCTGTAAGTCTCTCAAACTCCCACATATCGCTGCAAACTTATCTCCTGGATCTCTCACTTTCTGATTGTTTTCCTCACACTCTCCTTTCTTTGGCTCTTCCCGCTCTGTTCGCCCCTGCGGGCTCACTCCGCTCCCCTACCCTGCCCCCAAATCTCATCCGCCCCAGCACCTCTACATTTATTTCTGCACTTACTCCTCCCACTCATAACAATTAACTAATCACAATCCTCACCTTATTACCCCTCCCACCTATCAATTAACTAGTCTAAGCCCTCTCTTTCCTTCCCCTCCCACTCCTTCTCTACTACTCCTCCCATTCCACTATCCTAGTCTACACCCTTCTCTTTCCTAACCCTCCCACTCCTTCCCTACTACTCCTCCCTCTCCACTATCCTATATACATCTCTATTCTCAGCTCCCTCCTCTCCTCCTGTTAATAATCTCATCCCCTTCGGGTTTCATCCCCTTCATCTTCTTTCCCACTCCTCCTCTACCTCTACCTCTCCTCCTGTTAATAATTCCATCCTCTTCTTCTTCTTTTCCAATCCTCATCTAACAACCTATCCACGTATCTACAGTTCCTCTTCATTACCCCTCCCCAATCTAAGAATGTCCTCCAACATCCTCTATACTATCCGAATCCCTCTCTCCCTTCTCATACTTCTTATTCCCCTGTATCACGCTACTTCTTACTCTTCCAATTCTCCCCCATTCACACTTCTTTCTCAAATAATCCCTTGCACTCACCTTCCCCCACTTCTATCTACTCACTTCCACTCCATATCCTCCTCTCTCATTCCACCTAACCTACTCCACCTATTCCAACCCAAACTTTTCTTCTTCACATCTAAAACCTTCTCCCATAAACTACTGCTACTCCCTAACTACTTCCTACTATGCAAACCTATAAGACTAAAAGTTCTCTCCTGTAATGTCTTAGCCTTATCCAGAGATATCCATCCCAACCCCGGACCCTGCCTCTTTCCCAATAACACCCTCCTCCTTCCCCCTTCTTCTCCTACAGCAAATAACCCTAGTCCCCTTCCCCCTACTTCCCTTACTACAAATAATCCTTTTGCCCCTTCCACTCCTTCTGCTCTCTCTGCTAACACTCTTAAATTCTTCACTATGAATGCCGAGAGCCTAAACAACAAAGTTCACCAACTACAAGCCTGGATTAACCATAACCAACCTGACATTTTAGCCATCTCTGAAACTTGGCTAAAACCTCATATTGCTGACTCTGAAATCTTACCTCCAGGTTTCCACATCCTTAGAAGTGACCGATTAAATAAAAAAGGTGGAGGCTCTGATGTAATCTACTCTAACCTACTCTCCTTAATCCCCCTTCAAATCCCAACCCCACACTTTAAAAATACTGAAATTACACAAGCCTCCTTTGACTAAATAAACATAAGAACATATGCATAATTTCCTTATATATCTCCCCAGGCGACAACATCTCTACCCTTGAAAACATTCTTCATTGGGCCTCTTCTGAAATAAGATATGAAACCTACATTCTTGGTGATGTTAACATAGATTGGAATAAAATTAACACACCTTCTCCTTCCCTGTCCATTAACCTCTACAACTTCTCCCAAGTAATCCACTCAACAACTCGTCCTAAAAAAAACCATGCCCCTGGTTCCATCATTGACTGGATCTTAGTCTCTCACCCACACAAAATAACTCTTTCTGGCACTGTCCCTGACTCCTTCAGTGACCATCTCCCTGCCTTTATTCACCGCTCAGCCAACTCCATTCAATATCAACACCACTACATTCAAACACGTAACCTTCGCACCTTCAACTCCATAATCTTCTCAAATATTCTTAAACAAATAAACTGGCAAATTCTAAACTCTCTCCCCCTTGACAACGCCGTTGAACATTTTAACTCTGTCTTCCTAAATACTCTCAACTCCCTAGCCCCTCTAAGAAACAAACGTGTCAAAGCCAATCCTGCTCCTTGGCTGTCCAATGAAACAAAACAAAGCATGCACCTCAGAGAGAAATCCTGGAAGCTTTACCAGAAAAATAAAACGTCTTCTACCTTACTTCAGTATACCCAACTCGCAACCAAGTAAAGAAATTAATCTCTTCAGACAAAAAAAACTTTTATAATAAACTACAAACCAACAATATGAAAAACCCAAAACAATTCTGGAAATCAGTCAATTCCCTTCTGCATCCAGGGTCCAGGAATAACCCCTGCCCTGACCCTAGTTTAACTGACTTGAAGCTGAGCTCTCACTTCAACACTTTCTTTACTGAATCCATACCTAAGCTCACAAAAACTTTCCCTAAAAACAATTCTCCCAACTCTCCCTCCACTTTACCCAGCAACACTAACAACTGCCCTCTTAACTTCCAGATCAAACCAGTTCCAACCATTTTTATAAAAAGGCTCTTATCTAAACTAAAGCCTTGCTCCAATGCCCCTGACAATATACCCTCCTCCTTCCTTAAATGTGCTGCAGAAGGCATAGCTCTCCCTATCAGTATCCTCATTAACAGATCCTTAAAAGAGTCTTATGTACCCAAACTCTGGTGCTCAGCCTACATCCTACCTCTTCACAAAGGTGGCAAAAACACCAACATTTCCAATTTCCGTCCAATCGCCCTTCTATCCCCTATATCTAAAATATTGGAAAAATGTGTTCACCACCAACTTATGCCTTTCCTAATCCAGAATCACCTCCTAACACCCACCCAACATGGCTTTCGCCCTGGCCACAGCACTATAACTGCCTTAATATCCTTCCTAGAAACAATCAATCAAGCTCGAGATTCCAAACTACTAGTATCCACACTACTGCTAGATCTATCTAAAGCTTTCGACACCATCTCCCATAAACACCTTCTCTCTCATCTCGCCAACCTCAATCTCTCCCCCACTTCTCTAGCCTGGTTCTCCAGTTACCTATCTGACAGATCCCAAGCCGTCAGATGGAAGAACTCTACCTCCTCCTTCTTGCCAACACCAACCGGCATTCTCCAGGGATCCATCCTAGGACCCTTACTTTTCAACATCTTTATTAATAACCTCCACACTGCCATCCCTGATACAACAGTCATCCAATACGCTGATGACTCTACCTTAGTCTGTGCCGCCTCTAACCTATCTGAACTACTAACCAAAACCCAGATTGCATTTTCCACTATAGAGAACTGGATGCAACAAAACCATCTCTCCCTCAACTCTAACAAATCTAAAATACTACTCTTCCCTCCTACTAGGGCTTTCTCCTTTGACAAAAAACGCTTTCCTAGTCCTAAGCCAAACCAACACTGCTATTGAAGTTGTCTCCTCCGCAAAACTTCTTGGCATTACTATAGACGAAAACCTGAAATTTGACATCCACATAAAACAAAACATAAAGAAAACGCACCAAAAGTTAGGTATGCTCTACCGGAACAACCACTTTCTTACCAACTCCTCTAGACATACCCTGGCAACTACCTACCTTTTACCTACACTACTCTATGGTGCCCCTCGCTTAACTAATCTGTCTTCTTCTATCATCTCTAAACTTGAAACTTGCTATAATAAGGTCTCTAAATTTGCCACTAATTCCAAAACCTCAGCTCACCACTGCCTTTCCCTACAATCTTTAAACTGGCTAGAACTATCTAACCACCTAGACTATCTCCAACTAACCACAGCTCACAAATTAATATTCTACCCTGAAAAATGCCCAGCCATAACAAACGTCCTTCCTCCATACATCCCGAATAGATATCTGAGATCCAAGCACCAAATCTTCGTCTCCATCTACAAACCAAAATGTCCCGCTGGCCAACTACTTCTCTCCTTCTCACTAGGTAAGAAATGGAACTCTCTTCCCCCTTCTCTCAGGAATATACCCAACATAGAATCATTCAAGACCCAACTATTCCTATACCTATCATCCAAACGGAAATGCTCCTGCTTCCACCCTACATAAATTCTACTGAATGACCCCATTGACTATTCTACATTTCTTGTGTTTACTTCTACTCTCCTAAAATAGACTCAGCAGTCTTTCTCTGACTAATGAATTTCTTCCTTAACACTACAAACTGTAAATACTTTATATATCAGTACCACCAATGTAAAAAAAAAAAAAAATGTTCCTATTCTTACAGATATTTGTATCATATTGTATTGAATTGATATTCCGGTAATGGGTGTTCTCTATTATCTATTAGCTGTGTTGTTTGATTTACATCTTATGCATCTGCATTTCTGAATGTATGAATTCTATTCTTTTATTTTACTTTAACATAATGTAACCTTCATTGTATTTGTATTGCTTACGGAGCTTTTCTCCCTGGGCCTCCACTGAAAACGGGCACTTTTAGGCCCAGTGGACATCCCCGCTAATCAAATTGAAATAAATAAATAAATAAATAAACCTAGTGTTAGTTGCACCTGGAGAATTTCAGATGCATTGTGTTGGGCAACTAGCCTGGAGGTGTGAATATCCTTGGTGAATATGGACACTCCTCCACCTTTAGAGTTTCAGTCTTGGTTTGGTTGCCAAAAAGTGTGGTAAGTGTTGTAGCCTGTGTTGCAGGGGTGCTCTCTAGAGTCTTGAACCAGGTCTCAGTTACTGCACAGATATCGATGTTCTCCATTTTTAGCAGTGCCTTGAGAGAGTGCATTTTGAGGTTTAGACTTCTAGTATTGAGTAGCATTACCTTCAGATTTTGCATGCTTGTATCTGTTACAGCGGTAGTTTTGTCCTTTGAACCTAGGCTAAAAAAAGGCACTATAGGGGTGGCAAGAGCTTTAGCTAGTAACCTGAATCCCAGGGGTGACAGTGCAGACCGTCTCTGGCAAAGCATTGTGGTTTGTCGATCATGTCATCCCAGGCAGACAGGTACTGGATCTCCTTTGAATTACACCAAAAGCTTACCCAATTGTTGAAGTCAGTTATTTTGTCCTTATACTGTGGTATCATTCTGGGTGAAGTCAGGATGCTACTCAGGGCTTGGGTCATACCTGCCTGGGCCACATGATCTGAGAGCTCTTCCATGTCTCTTTTCATGTAGTCCAGGGAGGTACATTTGCTATAACTGTACTGGCATTTCAGGTACTACATTTCATTCTGTATTCTGACCTATCATGCTGACTAGAGGTATAACAGTGTACTACAGGTCTTGGGTTTGATTGACCTACATTTCGGTTTCAGACTTCTTACCCTTCAGAACTAACATCCCACTGCCTGACCTGTTGTAGTCTGTCTGTGTAGGTCTGGAGGGGGGATGTTCTCCATAGCCATCAATCAGAGGTCTTAGCACAGCCTTTGTTTGTGTTTGTCTATGCCTGTCCTGCTGGCTGAGACTGTTGTTGGGTATGTGAGCCTCCCTGACTGGCATGTGTGTGTCCTATGGATACACATGTGGCCCACCACATTTCATGCAGTGAGTTTTGTCACCTTGTCTAGTACTGGCTACTATGGTGACACCAGTATTTGTTACATATTTCATGCTGCCACTACAGGTGTCTACTATCTGCTGGCATCCCATTCAGCCACCCGATTTCCTTGCATGCTCACATCCATACCATAGATACAAGTAACAAAACATACTACTCCATTCAGTAACTGATAGAGAGAGTGACTTACCTTGTGGCTGTGCCAGTATTGAGGATGGTGCCAGAGGGCTGACTATGTTGGATACACATAGTACACTCCCTATACATGGTTAAGCACAGGTAGTGTCATGTTTGGCATCCCTTTTACTGTATGTGCGAGTCAGAGAGAGGTGTCATTCCCTGGGTTCCTACCGTGTCAGTGTATGTGCTATGCATTGCCTCTTTGCCATGGCCTGGGCATACTGGGCATGCCTCCTACCGCCTACTGGAGCAGGCTCAGGTTGTTGCTCCTCTGAGTCACTTTGTGCCTGTGTAGGCCTTGGCAATGGTGGGGGGCTGTGTGGTCCTCACCATTGCCAAGGCCTACACAGGCACAAAGTGACTGTGTAGGCCTTGGCAGTGGTGGGGGGCTGTGTGGCCCTGCCCGGTGCTGTTCCTGCTGCAGCTGTTTCCACAGGATCATATTGTGTAGCATTGCACATACGATGACAATTTGGGTACAGGTAGCTGGTGAGTACTGCAAGACTTCACAGGATATGTCCAGGCACCGGAACCGTGACTTGAGCATCCCAAACACACCTTCTATTATGATTCTGGTCTGTGTGTGTGCCTCATTATGGAGTTCTTGTTCAGGTGTGTGTGCATTTCTGATGGGTGTCATCAGCCACAGCTCCAGTGCATAACCAGCATCCCCACTAGGTTGCTATAAGGGATGGCCCCATTGGCAAATCTCTGGTACAGCTGCGTCATATGCCAGATGTGGGAGTTGTGATAGCCTCCAGGGCAGCCAGCACACACATTCATTATAATGCCCTGGGCATCGCACATGACCTGGCAATTGATGGAGGAGAAGCCCTTGTGGTTGCTGTAGACCCTATCCCGCTCACCGGGTGGTGCTTTGATGCATATGTGCATGCAGTCTATAGCATCCACTACCTCAGGTTATTCTGCTATTTGGTGGAAGAGATGCATATTGCTGGTCAACGCCTCACGGCTGTTGTGGAAATATACATGCTCACTGGCATGTGCTGACATGGCATCCAGGAACTGGTGGAGTACCCTGGATGCTGATGCCTGTGAGATCCCCATGATATCCCCAGTTGGCCTTTGGGAGGTACCTGTGGCTGGTATTCTTAGGCCTACACATATCCTGGTATCCACTAGGATGGGTTTCCCTTCTGTTGGTTCTGTGTGTGAGGTGTGGCCGGCACAGCTCAAAAATTTGCTGTATGAGGTCCCTGTCCACCCTATAGTGCTCCACTATCTCCAGCTCATGTAGCCCCTGGTAGGTTACCCTGAGTCTGTACACTCTTCTCCTTCTCCTCACTGTAGGTTGGTCATCAGCATTCTCATCCTCACCACCCTCAGCCTCTTCCACATATTGATTTATGATAGCTGCTGCAGCCCTTATCATTTTGTTGCTTTTGTTTGGTAAAATTTCCCCGCTTCTGTACACCAGTGGTGTAGAGTTTGTGGGAAAGACCAGAGGGAAGGATGTTTGCATAGTTTATAGTGGTGTGCTGGGCTGCTGCCTGTGTAATTGTCTGATTCTGATACATTTCACCTGTCAGCTATGCTAGTTCCCTTGATTACCTTCCTACTGCTGTTTTCCCTTCCCATTGCATTCCTATTTAAGCCCAGGGATGTGCTGAGCAGACACAGTGCTCAGATGTGCACGGATTTGCTATTTCCTGGTTTACTTTTTTTTTTCCGTTAAAACACGGTGCCCGGCGCGCACACCCGCTTAGGCAATGTAGAGTCCTTGGCAGCTTCAGACACACCCCCTTGCTTAGCTCTGCTAAGCTAAGAGCAAACCCGAGCCACAGGGCTCCAATAAGCTTACAGTATGCCTGACACTCCTCTCTATGATGTCAGCTAGCTCTTAGGCTTGCACCATGGTCTTCCTGCACCTACACAGTTGTGTTCAGGCTAGCCATGAGGGGGAATCTGGGATTCAGTATAATTCCCCTCATTTGCATAGGATTGCCTGCTAATGCCTAGTTACAAGTCTGACATTGAGCCATCTCCCTTAGCGACCACTATTCAATAGCTATGTTGTCTTCTGCCTGCCATTGAGTATAATGGCAAAATTGTGATTTTTGACAGAATGTTTATTTCAAGGTTTTTTTTTTATTTTCAGGCCACGCGCCACTGCCCTATGCTTAAATGGCTGAAATTGGACCCAAAAAATAAAAGTTATTTTTTTTATTTTTGCAACGGTTTTCCATGCCAATGGCTATATATTTGGCCATTGGCATACTTTACACGTTATATACACCCTTTATTTGGAGCTGTCATGGCTCCGTTTTGTAGTTTGCAGAAATGTACTCGGTTACTAACCGAGTACATTTCTGCAGATTTCACTAATCCTGCACGGCCAGCTGCCAGCTTCCTGGATCACAAATTTACCTAATTTGCATGTTTTTCACCTGCAAATGGAGTAATTTGCATACAGGAGGTGTGTCCATGCAGGAAGAGTACAGGAGCACTTGTGCACTTCCTAAGAGCTTGTTCCTGGATCTCTCGACAGCCATATTGCCTCCAGCAACTCCTGCACTATTCCTGCATGCTGTGCAGAGCTTCCTGAAGCCTGGGGCAAGTATTTTTCCTCTGTGGAAATGAATTTGACAATTATAGATCTTCATGTAGATGGTCTTTTTTGTTGCATTGTTTGAAAGAGACCTATGTGCCCTTTCAGTTCCAAAGGAAAATGACTCAGATATGTTCAAAGTTTTTAGAAGCCAAGTATTCAAGAAATGTATCATATTGCTACCTTCTTCCTTTTCAGGGACACCATAAATTCTTATATTATTTCTCCAGCTCTGCTTTCAAGATCATCCACTTTTTTCAAGAGAAAATACTTATGCTGGTAGGAAAGCAGGGTACTTCATTTTTGAATTTCGCATTATATTTTGCACCAGTTGGGCCTACTTATTCTACGCATTTGTCAAAGTGGGCTTAGAACTCCTTTATACAACTGACTGCTGAGTCAGTCTGAACTGCTACTGGCATAGTTGAGCTTTGAGATTTCACTATATAATTGTACGAGTTTGCATGTCTGAAGTTCTCAAATTCAGAAATGTTGGTTTCAGTGGCTTTTGAGATTTTGAAGACAAACATCATAAGTTTGTAGTCCATCATAAATGAGAAAGGAGAGACCAAATGAATAGTACAGGCACATGTTATATTTGTGAGGACCAGACCTAGAATATTACTTGTTCTGGTCAGCTTGTTGACTATCTATTCCACTATTTTTTTTGTTAATTTAGTCCAACTTCTAGGCATGCCCAAAATTGGAAGTATGGGTACTCCAGTTAATTGCAACATAAAGTCCCCCCAAATAATCGACTTCTTGTTAATACAGAGTTCTAACATTTTCGGGAATCTGACATGATTGTCTGGGGACATGGAGGGTGTTCTGCAGCAGGATATGTGTATAGGCCATGAGAAATTGCAGTTTTTTTTTTGTTTTTGCTTTTATCAAACTGTGATTTCTGCCGAGTTGTTATAGCAGTCTAACTAAGATAAAATTCAAAGTACATCGTTAAGTGAATATTTAACTTAATGCTAAACAGAACTGAGGCTTCTTTTGCTACACCTACAAGAATAGAGAAAGAACTACAATTACTTGTTAAACCAACCCCAGGATTCTCAAAAGCTTGCACGGCACGCATGATTAGTATAAGAGATAATTTTGCCAATATGTCGGTCGAGCGATCCACGTACGTGCCCTTTTGACATGCATGAGCGCTCTAGCATTAGTGCTGCACGTTCCCAACCCCCGTATGCAAATTACCCCATTTGTAGGTGAAAATAATGCAAATGAGGTAAATCTGCTATCCAGGAAGCAGGAATCAGGGTGTGCAGGACTAGCGTAATATGCAGAAATGTACTCGGTTAGTAACCAAGTACGGTACTGAAAATCCAAAACAGGGACATGACAGCTCCAAATAAAGGCTGCATATCATTGTGGAAGCATACCAATGGCCAAGTATAAGGGCCATTGGCATTGTAAACAATGCAAAATGTACAAAATACAACTTTTGTTATATGCCCGCCAATCACAGCTGTTGAAGCATAGGGCAGTGGTGCGCAAATGAGATCGGTGGGGAAATAACAAAATAAACTTAAAAAACGCAGTCTAACTAAAATCAGTATTCTGCCATGCAAGTCAATGGCAGGTAACAGACAACCTGGCTAGTGAATAGTGGTTGCTAAGGGTGACACATGTAACTATGCATTAGCAGGCAATCCTATGCAAATGAGGGGAAGGATAGTGAATCCCAGTTTTCCCCAGCATGTAAGGCAGGTCCCAACAGGGTAAGAGTATGAATAGCTGAGTGCAAGACTGGGAGGCAGGTGACATCATGGGTGGGTGTGTCAGGCATACTGTAAGCGGATTGGAGCCCAGTGGCTCGGGTATGCTCCCTGCTTAGCACAGCCAAGCTAGGGGGTGTATCTAAACTTGCCCAGCACTCTTTACAAACTGTAAGCGGGTGTGGGCACTGGGATTTACAGGAAGAAAAAAGAAGTTAAACCAGGAAACAGCAGCAGTGTGCACATCCGAGTACTCTGCTTGTGCGGCATGGCCCGGTCTAAACAGAAGGGCAATGGGAAGGGAAATCAGCAGTAGGAAGGTAATCAAGGAGAACTAGCATATCTGGCAGGTAAAATGTATCAGAAGCAGTCAATTACACAGGCAGCAGCCCAGCCCAGAACACTACTATAAACTAAGCAAACACCTTCCCCACTGGTGTTTCCCACACTCTACACCACTGGTGTATACAAGCAGGGAAAGTTTAACAAACAAACCTACAAAATGAGAAGGGCTGCAGCAGGCAACATAGAACAACATGTGCAAGAGGCTGGTGAGGATGTGCATGCTGCCGAACAACCCAAAGTGAGGAGACGGAGAAGAGTGTACAGACCCAAGGTAACCTACCAGGGGCTACATGAGCTGGAGATAGTGAAGAGCTATAGGGTGGACAGTGACCTTCTACAGCAAGTAGTTGAGCTGTGCTGGCCACACCTGACATACCAAACCGAACGAGGGGAACCCATCCCAGTGGAGATCAAGGTATGTGTAGGCCTAGGTATACTAGCCATAGGTACCTCCCAAAGCACAACTGGGGATAACATGGGGATCTCACAGACATTAGCATCCAGAGTATTCCACCTGTTCCTGGATGCCATGTCAGCACATGCCAGTGAGCAGGTATATTTCCTCAACACCCATGAGGTGTTGACCAACAATATGCGTCTCTTCCACTAAATAGCAGAATACCCTGAGGTAGTGGGTGCTATGGACTGCACGTACATACACATCAAAGCACCACCCGGTGAGCAGGGTATGGCTTACATCAATCACAGGGGAATCCCCTCCATCGACTGCCAGGTTGTATGTGATGCCCAGGGCATTATAATGAATGTGTGTTCTGGCTGCCCTGGAAGCTATGACAATTCACACATATGGCATCTGATGTAGCTGTACCAGAGATTTGCCAATGGGGACATCCCCTATGGTCACCTAGTGTGGGATGCTGGGTACACACTGGAGCTGTGGCTAATGACACCCATCAGAAATGCACACAAACCTGAACCACAATGCCATAATGAGGCACACGCATAGGCCAGACATATAAAAGAGCATGTGTTCGGGATGCTCAGGTCACGGTTTCAGTGTCTGGACACATCCGGTGGAGCCTTGCAGTATGAACCAGCTACATGTACCCAAATTGTTATGGTATTTGTGATGCTACACAATATGATCTTGTGGAAACAGCTGCAGCAGGAACTGCATGGGGCAGGGCCACACAGCCCCCTACCAATGCCAAGGCCTGCACAGGCACAGAGTGACCCAGAGGAGGAAGAACCTGAGCCTGCCCCAGTAGGCAGAAGGAGGTGTGCCCAGTATGCCCTGGACTTGGCAAAGAGTCAATGCATAGCACATGCACTGACACAGTATGGTCCCAGGTAATGACACCTCTCTCCGACTTGCACATACAGTAAAAGGAATGCCAAACATGACACCACCTGTGCTCAATCATATGTAGGGAGTGCACTATGTGCATCTGACATAGGCAGCCCTCCAGCACCCTCCACAAGTCTGGCGCATCCACAAGGTAAGCCAGTCAACCTACCAATTGCCAAATGGAGTAGAATGTGTTGTCACCTGTAGCTATAGATGTGAGCATGCAAGGGAACTGGGTGGCTAAATGTTATGGCAGCAGACAGTAGACACCCATAGTGCCACCCTGACATGTGTAACACATACTGGAGTCACCATAGTAGCCAGTACTACACAGGGAGACAGAAGCCACTGCAGGAAATGTACTGTGAGAAATGTGTGTCCATATGACCCACACATGCTAGTCAGGACATTCACATACCCAACAACAGTAGTAGCCAGCAGGACAGGTGGACACAAACCCAAACAGTGCATGTGCCATGGCTCCAGAATGATGGCTAGGGTTAACCCCACCCTCAGGCCTACACAGATAGACCACAGCAGGGAAGGTAGTGGGATTCCAGTTCTGAAGGGTAGGATGTCAGACGATAATATGTAGGGCAACCAAAGCCACGATCTGTAGTACACTGGTGTGCCTCTAGACAGCATGATAGTTAGCAATACAGAATGAAATGGAGTGCATGACATACCAATACAGTCATAGCAAATGTGTACAACTGTCACTTGTGCCCCCCATCCTACATAGCAATGTAATGACAATCAGGTGTGCCCCCCACTCCCATGTAGACATGTAGAAACAGTCAGGTGTGCCCCTACCCCCACTCCAGCATAGAAATGTAGTAACAGTCAGGTTTGCCCCCCCAGTCCTGTGTAGAAATGTAGTAACATGCATGAGTAGGTATAATACAATTGGGGCAGAGATGCCCAGAGGTGCCCAAGGTAGCAGGATAGGTTGTAGCATGTGCACAATATGCAGATCTGTGTGTGGTAGGAAGTGTGTGTTCCATATTGTGTGAGAGTGGTCAGTATGTATGCATGTCGAGGTAAGACCTGGTGGCCACAGCCCAGTACTGCTGATGACAGGGACAAGCCCTCACAACTGCAGTGCCAAGTACAATTCCCACCAGTATACCACCTACTAGCAGTAAGCCAATGTAAATGCATGGTGGTAATATGTGTCATCATCTGACAGACTGACATGGCATGGCTGTTGGGCTAGATATACAAGCAATACATAGGGGAAAGTACCCCAGACATACAGTATATATTGTATCACTGTGAAATGGAGACTCCCTTGGAATTGTACATACAGGTATGCGTCACAGCAACTGGTCCTGTAGTAGGGAATACTGGTGATGTCTGGCCAAACACCTGCAGATCACAAAGGAGGTAGGACTGATGTACTGGGAAACAGCTGGTGTACCTGCACATGCCAGCATACAAGGAATGCCCCATGCATGTCTGTGTATCAGATGCAAGTACTGTCCATAGCATACATGCAACCAGCTCACACAAACACCACCTACAGGTACCTCTCTGGCCATATCCCTGCTGTGGAGAATGGGTACAGTATGACCCATCCTGTACATGGCAATAGTGGAAGAATGCAGCATGCAGTGCAGGTGTCCCATGCAGGTGTGTCCCTAACTGTACGTGGCACCCTGCCAGCAACCACACCACCTGATCAAGACTGATAAAAGGGATTTGCATGAACACCTATCCCACCTATCCTGTCACCCCCAGGGGAATATATTGTCTGGTGGTCTGTGACTGTAGGCCTGACAGAATGCAATGGCCTGCCACATGTGGGCCACAGCAACACCTAATGTCCCACAGGCCTCTACCAAAGGCCTGTGTCTCACACGTGCTGCCAATGCATATGAAGTCATGGACTCCCAAATAGCAACATAACACACTCCACACAAGCCATATGCAAGGCCATGAGGACAAACCACAGTAACATGTCTACCACGTCCCACTGCATGAACTGTGGACCATCACTAACACACACCTGTGATGGGGTGATACCCTTAGGGAAAGTATCAGAGAATGTATGCATAATGTCTGGCAGAGGTTAGAATAATAGGGGGGGGTGGGTGCATGGGCAGCATGGAATGTGCAGGGTCTGACACCAAGCTGTGTGCCCACACTATCCCTGGCTGCAAACACATAAATGGGTGGCTACACACCTGCCTGTACACCACAATAGGGTTAATGTCCTGACCCATGGCTCCTGGCTCTGGGCAACTTCTGCAAATCTGTACAGCTGTGAGGCATTGCCGCAGCAAGATAAGCCCAGACTGTCTTATCAATGGGTGTACAATTATGGGATCCCCTGCCAGCACTCTACTAAGGTGCTGAACCGGATACACAGACCCAGCAGCAGGTGTCTACAGCTCCCCCTCCAGAATGGCATAACTTACCATGAATACATAGGTGTCTGCCCACAATACTGGACAGAGCTGCAGTCACCTTTGTCCCCCAAGATAGCACTGTGAGCAAGAATGTCCACCTGGCAGTACATGGAGACAGACGACATCAGTGTGTATAACAGTACACATGTCTGAATATCTCTGCTAACAGCAATACCATGGGGCTGAAGCAGCACAGACACAATCATGTACAGCACACACTATCCCCTGCACAGTTTGTCCCCATATTGCCAAATGATTGACGGATACCCAGCAGAAACACCTTGCTACCTGTAGGTGTACAACACAAAGGTCTGCACTGGAGTACAAACTACCTAGTATTGATCCACACATTCTATACAGAAGGGCATACTGGGCATGCTCACATACTTAGAGAAATGAAGACAATGTCAGTCAACAACATACTGAAAGGTCATACTGGGCATGCTCATACATGTAATCAAAAGAAGCCCATGTCTGCAAACAACAGTAGACCAGACATATCTGGCAGTCGCAGATGTTAGTGCAGACACTCCTCAGTATGCACCACCCATGCTTTGCACACACAGTGGATAGGAATACATGCATATATCCAAGCACAATACACTATAATAAGCCAAATGTACATGTACATAGATGCGTGGGAGAGAGTGACTGTGACAAGGAGCCAACCATTATGAGGCTTGTCCCACCCAGCACACAGCTAAATGACTCCAACCACATGATGCTCAGATGTCACTCATTGTAGACATTAGCCACCGGTATCTGTCAGCATTATGAACTATGTGGTGCAAGTGCTAGCTGTGCAACATGACTGTACAAGGAAGTAGTCATCTAGCAGCTGTATACACTTACCTGTGGAATATAACCCTGCGTGTGCCTGCATGTGGTGTGTCAACCTCTAGATGAATGGGTTATTGCCCATGCATACACACTGCCCTCCCCATAGCCCTACTATGACAAACCTGCTGAGGTCATCCACTTTGAAATACACCCTTGGGAAAAGTGTAGACCAGTAATTTCCATAGTGCATCCCCATAACTGCTTACTGCTGTAGTGTGATAAAGTAGCTACATAGGTGTTCTAAACCCAGATGTGGCAACTGTGTGTGTGTGTGTTAGTGTGCGTGTCTGTCTGTGTCTGTCTGCATATAGAGCAATGCTTTTTATGGTAGCCACACTCCTTACAACTCCCATACTCAACTTTGGCAAGGCTGTTGATGTCACCCACCTAGAAATACACCTCGGGGAAGGTTATAGCCCAGTAATCACCTTTGCATGTCCCATAACTGTGTACTGCTGTAAAGTGATGAAGTAGCTAGGTAGGTGTTCTAACCCCAGATGTGGCAACTGTGTGTGTGTGTGTGTGTCTGTCTGTCTGTCTGTGTAGAGAGCAATACATTTAAGTGTAGCTACACAAATTACAATTCCTCTACTTGACTTTGGCAAGGCTGCTGATGCCATCCACCTAGAAATACACCTCCAGGAAGGTTGTAGCCCAGTAATCACCGTAGCGCATTCCATAACTGCGTACTGCTTTAGAGTGATAAAATAGCTAGTTAGGTGTTCTAACCCCAGATGTGGCAACTGTGTGTGTGTGTGTGTGTGTGTGTGTGTGTGTGTGTGTGTGTGTGTGTGTCTGTCTGTGTAGAGAGCAATGCATTTTAGTGTAGCCACACTCCTTACAATTCCTATAGTCGACTTTGGCAAGGCTGCTGATGTCACCTACCTAGAAATACACCTCCGGGAAGGTTGTAGTCCAGTAATCAACGTAGCGCATCTTGTCACTGTGTACTGCTGTAGAGTGATAAAGTAGCTAGGTAGGTGTTCTGACCCCAGGTGTGGTGTGTGTGTGTGTGTGTGTGTGTGTGTGTGTCTGTCTGTCTGTGTAGAGAACAATGCATTTTAGTGTAGTCACACAAATTACAATTCCTATACTCAACTTTGGCAAGGCTGCTGATGTCAACCACCTAGAAATACACCTCTGGGAAAGTTGCAGCCCAATAATCACTGTAGTGTGTCCCATAATTGTGTACTGCTGTAGAGTGATAAAGTAGCTAGATAGGTGTTGTAACCCTAGACGTGGCAACTGTGTGTGTGTGTGTGTCTGTCTCTGTCTGTGTAGAGAGCAATGCATTTTAGTGTAGACACATGAATTACAATTCCTATACTCGACTTTGGCAAGCCTGCTGATGTCACCCACCTAGGAATACACCTCTGGGAAGGTAGTAGCCCAGTAATCACCATAGTGCATCCTGTAACTGCATACCACTGGAGTGTGATTTAGAACTGTGGCAGGGTTCTATCCCCACCAATGGCAGTTCTGGATGTTTTGTGTGTGTCCATGTCTGTATACGGAGCTGTGCATTATAGGCTAGTCACACGCAGTGCATTTCACATGGCTCAAATTGGCAATCCAGCTGATGTCATTCTTTGTGAAATACAGCTTTGGGGAAGGAGTTCCCTAATAATCCCCCTGGTGCATCCTAAAACAGCTCCATGCTGTAGTGTGGTATAGACCTCTGTCAGGGATTCTAAACTCACATATGTCGGTCATGGATGTTTTGTATGTGTCTCACTGTCTGTGTAGGGAGCAATGCATTTTAGGGTAGTCAGCCTCAGTACATTTCAAATGGCCTACTTTGGCAATCCTGCTGATGTCATTCATTGTGGAATACACACTTGGGGAAGGTGTACTTCAGTAATGTGCATGGCGTGTGCTATAACTGTGTAGTGTTGAGGTGTAATAACCTAGTTAGGTAGGGGTTTTACTCCCAGACATGAGAGGTGTGCGTATGTGTGTTCATATCCTGTGTAGAGATAGTTGTGAGCGTGTGGCCAATGTGGAGTGGGTTTTGCATAAGTCTTATATGGTGGCCCTACTATATAGCACAATGTCTACCATACAGGAATAACAGATGTGAAATAGCTACGAAGGTGGGGTGCAAAGTCATACCCATACATGTGACATCAAGGCCAGGCAATCACATTTAGCAACCCCAGTATTACCCAGAGCACACTCTCAACACATGTCTCATATGCACACACATGCCTAGGCAACAGACAATATGTGGGTAGTACACTGCATATTGGCCACTGATAGTAACCATGGAGTGATAACAGTGGGCTACAGAGGGCATGTCCCCTGTCCATTTGTCCAATATGCACATACATGCTGACAGTGCACCTCCCCCATGTTCCCCAATGGACACCTGCACCACCTGTGGCATCATCACATCTGTCCCACAATGGACATACCATGCCTGACAGCATGCCCTGTATGGACAGTTGCCACTGACACCAGGGAATGCTGTCAGCATGCCATCAGTGTAGGTGCAGTTAAACCTACTGCCCATTACTAGTCCTTGCCACAGGGGGCAATACTGGCACATATGATGGTAATCTGTGTGCACAACATGAGTCAGACACCCCAGGTACAGATCCACATGTCACTGTACATGCATGTGAGAGGTGTGCACATCCCAGACACCATCCATGTCATGGGGTAAGGAACACATACATGGCAAGCGATGCACTGGCCACACACAATATTCACCCAGGTGACTGGATGGTGGATACATTACCCACCTGTGTGGGCAAGAGCGGAAACTGCAGCCATAAGACACAATGAAGATGTCATGTGGTTTGATGCCAAGGTATACCCATCACCTACTCTTGTATGGCCTGCTGCCACAGTTGACCACCACACACCCGTGCATACATGCACCCATGCATGTCAGTACTGGCACCCTGTGTGTTTGTCTGTGTGTTGTATGGTGCGTATGTTCACAGCAACACTCACTGCAACCCCCATGCACATACAGAAGCATGCTGACAGATGTCAGACACCTCCTCATACCCTATGCCCATACCAATTCCGTATGACCCATGTGGTGCATGTAGTACCTGCACAGTGATGTGTTGTGACAATCCCGCTACTGATGTGCTGTACCCCTGGCCCTACCAAGTGTGTCAATGTGTGCATGTCCCTGTGAGAGTGTGGCTGTGTTGATGCTGGCACCTGTTCATGCTGACAGGCACGTGTACATCATCTACCGTATAGCTACGTATCCCTGTTGCAGATGTCAAGCACCATCACAGATATGTTCTGAGGGCTCCACAACAGGTAACTCATGTGGCGCATCCAATAACTGCATCAAACTCCGAATGCAGTACATAGTTGTCAGGGGGTTGATACCCTGTGCTGGTAGGTGTGCGACACAAACAAGCTGCAGTTTTACTCCACCACCCCTCCCTGACATGTCTTTACCTCTGTTTGCCTCTCCCACTCCCTCTCTGGAGGATGTGGAGACCAACACCAGCTTTGCTTAGGCAGCAGCATGTGTATTTTAGGTGATGCTCATGATCAGCTGATGGCCACTGCATGAATTGCAGCCCTCCTCTAGCTGATTGCATGTGGAACAGCTGTGGTAACAGTCCCATAGCCAATTGCATGGAAACACACTCCGATATCTAGGAACATCATGTTGGTGTTGGCTCTTGTCAATCACTGTGAGCAGGAACTAGATCCGTTGGTTGGCAACCAGCATCTGCGATAGATTGGGGATTTACCTTCAACAACATACACTGTGGAAACAGGGCAACACATAGGAGGGGGATGTGCCTGACCCACCTACAGACTGTAAGTGCTGTTATAATGCATGTGGCGTACTGTTGGTTTAACAGAGTATGTGTGTGGATATGTCATTCCTACATGTCTCCATACCTGCCATGTCAGTTCTGTGTTTATGTGGAATCCCCATCTGCAGGGTCATCTGCAGACAGGGTAGTGTGTTGTGCCATTGGTTCCATGTGTTACCTACAGAGCATCTATCTGTGGACTGCAGATGGTAGTGTGAGGATTGCAGTCTGTAGGTGGTGAAAGCCGTGATAGTTACTGGTGTCTTATCCCTCATAGGACATATGTTGCCAGAAACCCTGTTACAACAGTAAATGCATGAGGTTATCACAGCAACATGTCATTAGTGGCCCTGTGTATGTGCTGCCAGCCACAACTCTGACAACCTGTGTACATATGTCGTGCATGACGTGGTGCGTATTTGCTGTGCACCATAATTAGTGTCATCATATCCGCTAACATGCCAGTGAGATATCAGAGCGCCCCACATATTATGTACAGTAGGGGTTATATTTGATGACATAACCTGTACTTTCTGTGGATGTTTGTACAGTCCTACGTGTGTGTGTGTGGGCATTAGTGTTACAGACAGCAGGTAGCAATTACTTCTACAGGAGAACGGGCACACTCAGGGCAGCTATATATGTGTAGGAGGTTCAGGAACTACAGACAGAGTGTGAGGAGAGCCATGTTATGCTTTGTATAGTACTGGTGTTACAGGGTGTGTGTGTGTACATACTACTTTACCTTGGAATGCAGTCTGTCTGCATAGCCCTCAACTATGGGCCTATCCTCTTGGTAGCCAGAGGTGTGCCTAACATGTGTTGTCTGTCCACCACACAGGTCCTGTGTCTGATATCCCACTGGCAGTGTGTGTGTGGAGTGCTATCAGTACATGGCCTACATATCAAGCTTTGCACATATGACATGCTGTGGGGGGGGGTGGTCTGTAGTGGGCTGTGAGTATATCACACTGCCATTGCTGCCATCAGTCCACGTCTGTTGTATCCTCCACACATACACACACATACACATATATATATCTCCATATATACATATATCTCCATATATATATATATATATATATGTATATGGATTCCTATTACAAGAACAAAAGTTCACTACTTCGAACTTGTAATAGGAAGCCTCACTTCTGTGAAAGTTCACTTTAATGAAAGTGAAATTTTGCGTAAGTGCACTTCACCGAAAACACCGCAACACAGTGGAGGACATAAAAAGCAAGCTATGTCCTCCACTATGGTGTGATAGTTACGGACCTTAGGGTTAGGGCATGGGTTAGGGTAAGGGGATAGTTAGTATCCCCTTACTCCCAACCCATGCCCTAACCCTAAGGCTCGTGACTATCGCACCATAGTGGAGGACATTGCTATGTCCTTCACTACGCTGCAGTCATCACGGACCTTAGGGTTAGGGCACGGGTCATGGTAAGGGGATAGCCCTGTGCCCTAACCCTATGGTCCATGAGTACTGCAAGGAAGTTCAGTACAACCCCCGTTCATTGTACTGAACTTCGCGTAAGTGCACTTTTGATTAAGTGCACTTTCGCTGCAGTAAGCATTCCATGCACTATTTTGAATTAGTGAAAATTTAATCTATTGAATGGAACCCAGATATATATATATATATATATATATATATATATATATATATATATATATCTAATGACATGTGGATGTATGGGTGTCTGCATATTTGCATATCTATATGTGGGTATTTATATATATATGTCTGTCTATGTATGTATACATTTGTACTACAGAGAGGGAGAGGTATATATCTATTTAGTTATGGGTATACACATATATATATCTATATATATATATATATATATATATATATATATATATATATATATATATATACACACACACACACACACACACACACACACACACACACACACACACACACACACTCACACACATACCTCTACATATTTAGCTACATATCCTGTAATGTTGACTGGTATTGCTGGATACTGTGTTTTGTGTGATACCGGCCAACGTTGTATGCCATATATGCTTTGCGATACCCACAACTAAATCCGTTAGTGTACATGGAGTCACACGTGTAATCTGTTGTTACTACCAGGAATACATTCGTCCCATGTGGGACAAATGAACATTGTGTATTCAACTTTTATCTACACCCAGAGTTACTTAGGTACCCATGGCTATGTGCATGGACTACGGCATGCGCCAGACCTAGGATACTTGGGTCGGGACAATATACTAGATGGGTCCTGGGGGGTGAGTGGAGGGGGGCAATGTGTGGTGGTGTGGTAGCTACGGGCCGATAACCAGGGTAGGGATGGTGGCTGCATGTGTGCAGCGGGTGGGGGAAGTGGAACTGTGGGTAATGAATGTATGGGTTGGGGATGGCCTGGGTTGGATGGGCCTGTACTGCTCGGACCGCCTAGTGGGTGGGGGAGAGGGGTATGGGATGTCAACATGTGAAACTTAACAGAGGGGTAATTTAAATCCCTATTTCAATGCACATGTACAATACAATGAGCTTGGTAGTGTATTGCAGGGTGGACGTGCTTGGCTGGGCGGGGGTATGCCAATTCATACATGACGTATATTGTTCGGGGCCTCTCAAGCCCACTAACAGTGCATGCAGACATATATGTTTCTTTTCATCTATCATTGCTATCTACAGATGTCTGGCCATATATAAGTCTGTGGGTATTTATATTTGCTTACATATTTCTAACTATGTCCGTATATACCTACGGAGACATATATCTGCGTACATATATGTAACTTGCTGTATATATGTGGACATAGATGTTGACATATATATGTGTAGTTGGCATTTGCATGTATATCTGTTCATATATTTGTATACATATATATATATATATATATATATATATATATATATATATATATATATATATATATATATGTGTATATATCTCTGGATATTTATATATATATATAGGTATATATATATATATATATATATATATATATATATATATATATATATAGGTGGCTACATCTATGGATATGTTGTATCCATTTAGATAGTAATATTTGCACACACACATCCATCTAGCTGTAGGTATACATTCTCTGTACTGTTGCATGACTGCTCTGGGGTTATGTTTCTGACAACATATGATTTATGCATATCTGGCATGGCTTAGTGGTAAATCATTTTGTGTATGGTTTGCATTGTCCTGGGTTCCGGCCTTGCAGAAGCTGTTTGTTTTGTTGCTGGGCAGAACACCGGCTGTTGGATACTGTGTGCTTAAGGCACTTTAAAGCGGTTGTAAGCAGGTTTGCACAGAGGTAAGCACTGCTAACTTCTGGTCACAGTGTCTTACACCCAGTTAGCTTCTCCTTTGCTTAATCTGTGTCAGCCATGCTTAACCCCGTGGAAACACACTTGCACATGCTTACTGGTGCTTACATATGCTTACTACTGCTTATCTGTGCTTATGCCTACTTACTGCTGCCTTATTCATTATGTTACTGACTCTTCACATGTGCATTTCCTGCACTACTCGTGTTCATAAAACTATGTGTTATTTAGTGGGTTTTGCATTACAAATATTGCTTATACCATGCTTTGCTGTGCAAAATAGAATGTGCTGCGCTGGGACTCAAACTGGGAATGCTTGCTT
Organism: Protopterus annectens; assembly: GCF_019279795.1. Taxonomy (NCBI): domain Eukaryota; kingdom Metazoa; phylum Chordata; order Ceratodontiformes; family Protopteridae; genus Protopterus; species Protopterus annectens. The sequence goes on from NC_056726.1 coordinate 1,970,484,532, forward strand.
GTTAGGCGAACGCTCTGCCCACTACACTATTGCTCACATGCTTCATTTGCATATATCGTCCTTGTTATCCTCTTCAGCTTTTTAGGCTGCTTTCACCGTGGCTAAGCAATGGGCACACCCACGGTCCTACGGTTAGCTGTACTCGGAGCTTTAGACACCAATACGGGTTTTTTTTCTTTCGATTTTTATGTCCTGTTGCTGTTGTACACATGGGGGACTGTTGGTGGTGATATGTGGGCACCTATGAGTGGTATCGCTCATTTATTTCCACTTTCTGCTGTTCAACATTGCAGGGGCATGTTTATTCTGAGGGCTCTGCTGTCAGACATGCCCCCTGCACTCGTACACGCTCTGTGTAAGCCTGGGGGCTCGGGCAGTGCATCTTCATTACTATGCATGGCGTTCTGCCATCCTGCTCCTAAGCGGCCACTTCCATGCAGGCCTAGACTAGTCCTGCATGGAAGATTAGTAAATCCGGGGGCAAGTTTAAAAAGAAGTGTATGGCACTGTCTCAGAATGACAACTACTTTTAAGCATTTAAGCAAAATGAAACAAAATAACTGGAAGCTGCTGACTTAGATACACACAGTGAATGTTGCCCTTTTTCAGCAGAGGCCCAGGGAGAAAAGTTCCAGAATAGACACATCCTGATACATTTAAGAAATCCAGAAAAACAGGGATATACTTGTATGAATTGGTTACATAGTTAATTAAGATGACAATATTTACGGGAATTTAACAAACCATATATCACGTAATTATTTTTTAAGGTTTTGAGGAAAGTTGTGGAAATTCCCCTAATAAATGCCAAGTGTGAAAAAGTGGTATGCTGAAAAACTAAGCAACAGTAAGCAGCAGTAACCAATTTAAAGGTGATACCCTGTGTTTGAACACTCCTCCTGGGCCCATCTCATTTGCTCACTCAACCGAGTACAGTGAGACCATATTTTGATTTCAGACACTCCTACCATTCCCATCTGTTCAGCCACATCCCAGCTCTATCCTAGTCTAGTGTCATTAGCTTATCCTACCAAATACAGAGAACATTTGAGTAGGCATACCCACTTAGGCCCTGAACTTGTCTGATTGAAGACTGCTGGAACAGGGCTCAGTTCTGAGGTTTTTTACTGGTTAATTCTTGGGTAATTTGTTCAAATCAGTTTGCTTGTTGTCTATTGTTATATATATATATACATATATATATATAAAAAAAAAAAAAACAATTTGCACTTCATCTGCTTTTACTGTATTTGTGTTTTCACCTACTTTATTACCTTATTTTGCTTTTGCCTCTTCTTAAAAGTACTCAGTTGTGTTTATTCTGCTGCATTTATTACTGCTTGGTAGTAGCCTGATTAAATTGTAACTGTTATTCTAAGTCTTTTGGTTATTGCACTTGGGCTTCAGACCAATTGTCTTACATTAAGAAGGTTCATGGTCTGCACTGTTGTGGCAGGACATGTAGCTTACATCCTTCTAAGTTGGGAATTGCTGATTGAAGGCTCAGTGTCTGTTATTCTAAAAGTGTATTAGTTCTGGTTTAAGCACTTGGGCTCCAGACTAGTTATTTTACATTAAGAAGGTTTGTGGTCTGCACTCTTGTGGGAGGAGAGGCTAGATTCTATCCTTCTGAGCTGGGAATTTCTGGTTAAGGGCTTACTGTGCCTGCTCATTTGAACTGTTTTTTCTGATATTGGTGCACCTTGTCTGTTGTACCATAGACTAGATTCAGGCCTGCTGAATCTAGCTTTGTTTGTATAACTTGAGCACTAATCCAGGCCATCTTTTTTGGAGAAGGTTCCCCTGCACCGTCGTGGAAGGAGTGTGTGGTTAGAACTTGTCAGATTGAAGACTGTTGGAACAGGGCTCAGTTTTGAGTTTTTTTTACTGGTTAATTGGGTAATTTGTTTAAATCAGTTTTCTCATTTTCTATTCCTATATATATATAAAAAACATTGCACTTTATTCATCTGTGTTTACTGTAATTGTGTTTATTCCCACTTTATTACCTTATTTTGCTTATGCTTCTTCTTAAAAGTACTCAATTGTATTATTCTGCTGCAGTTATTACTGCTTGGTAGTAGCCTGATTAAATTGTAACTGTTATTCTAAGCCTTTTGGTTTAAGCACTTGGGCTTCAAACCAGTTGTTTTACATTAAGAAGGTTTGTGGTTGCATTGCTGTGGCAGGACAGGTAGCTTACATCCTTCTAAGTTGGGAATTGCTGATTGAAGGCTCAGTGTCTGTTATTCTAAAAGCGCATTAGTTTTGGTTTAAGCACTTTGGCTCCAGGCCAGTTATTTTACATTAAGAAGGTTTGTAGTTTGCACTGAGGAGAGGCTAGATTCTCCCCTTCTGAGCTGGGAATTTCCGGTTAAAGACTTATTGTGCCTGCTTATTTGATCTGTTTCTTTCTGAAATTTGTGTGTCTTGTTTGCTGTAGCCCAGAAGTTAGTAGTTTATTGGCCATTTTGGGCTAATTTCTATGTCTTTCATTTCCGACAAACTTTCAACTTAAGTACTCAAACCATTCATTTCACAGCCCAGCACTTGCTCAAAACTCATAGCAAGCACTAATTAACCCTAGCACTAGACCCCCTATACTGTCCAGAAGGACAAGGCTCTCTATTCGTCCCAACCAGCTAATCAGTAAAACAGCTCACTTTACCTAATCAGACATGTCCAAAGGGCAGTTTCAGGTGTACTCTCCAGTTCAACTGGTGAATCTGGGCATTTTGAGGCAATGTTGCAACTGCCTCATGTACACAGACAGCCCTTTCTTCCTACCACCAAACACTAATATATGCAAGAGATGCAATTATATAGCCAAACTGGAGGCAAAGCTTTCTCAACCCAAGAGTGGAACTGACAGTCAAGAGGAGAAGGGTAATACTTGCAACACACCACCAGTCTCACATAGACCTACTAAACCAACACCGGCAAATAACACACATAAATACATGAAAGCATACTCGGAGGCTCTAAATAAAAATCTGCAAAAGCAACAGAGACCTCCAAAGCAGACACCAAGCAACCTCCACACCCCATTACAAACCATGAAACACATACTTTACATAATCAGTGTGCCACGCAATTACAGCCCTTAAGACAAAATAACATACCCAACACACTAGTAATAGGCAACTCTATAGTCAGCTACACTGATGTCCCACTAACTAGGCTGGACAAGGAGAAGGTTACAGTTAGCTGTCTGTCGGGTGCCAGGATCCGCCACATAACACAAGCACTCAGGTCACTCCAGAACAAGTACAAATATGACTCTGTCATTGTCCATGTTGGTGTGAATGACCTGAGATGTACCTCCCTGGACTACATGAAAAGAGACATGGAAGAGCTCTCTGATCACGAAGCCCAGGCCGGTATGACCCTGGCCCTGAGTAGCATCCTGCCCTCACCAAGAATGATGCCACAGTATAAAAAAAATGATCAATTTCAACAATTGGCTAAGTTTCTGGTGTCATTCAAAGGAGATCCAGTATCTGTCCACCTGGGATGACATGCTCAATAAGCCACGTTGCTTCGCAAGAGATGGCTTGCACCTGTCACTCTTAGGCTTTCGAATACTGGCCAAGGCTTTTGCAGCCCCCATAGTGCCTTTTTTTAGGCAAGGCTCAAAAGACAAACCCACCACCATAAATAGCACAAGTAACCAAAAACTGAGGGTTATGGTACTCAACACCAGAAGTCTAAACCTCAAAATGCATGCAATCAAGGCACTCCTCAGTATGGAGAACATTGATATCTGTGCAGTAACAGAAACCTGGTTTAAGGCTCCTGAGAGCACCCTGACACTACCGGGCTATAACTCATACCATACTTTTTGGCCACTGAACCCGGACCGAAAGACAAAAGGTGGGGGTGCATCCATATTCATCAAGGATACCCACACCTCCAGGTTAGTGGCACAGCACAATGCCTCAGAGATCATCCATGTGCAACTAACAATGGGCAAAACTGCAATTCAAATTGTAGCTTGCTACAGATTACCCACCATGACCCAGGACCCCCATTCCACATTTCTGGAGACACTGGAAAATATGAAGGTCCTACCAAATGCTCTAATATTGGGTGATTTCTATTACCCAAACATTAACTGGGAGAACTACTCAAGTACTAACTCCCTTGCCCAAAGCTTCCTAGAATTTATAAACTCGAACGCCCTGGATCAACTGGTCAACACTCCCACCAGAGGTGACAACATATTGGACTTGGTCATCACCAACATGGGTGACTGGTGTTCTACACCGGAGGTCAAACCCTCACTGGTTAGATCAGACCATAGACTAATCACTCTGGATATCCACATTCTACCTCACCCCCAATCAAGGAAACCACCGTGAAAAATATTTCAAAAGCAAACTTCACGTTACTTAAGACAGAGGTGGAAAGGTTCACAGCCCCCATGCTAAAGAACAATTCTGTCCAAGCTGCTGAATCCCTTACAAAGGCACTCTATGAGCACCTGCAAGAATGCATGGATCGTGCTATCCCAAGCAAAACCAAGACTCACTCCTCCAAGAAAAGGAAACCAGTCTGGTGGACCCCTGCCATAAACAAGCTTTACAATAGAAGAAGGAAACTAGTGCAGAAACGAGTAAAATCCCAAGAAGGAAAGACATCCCTGATTAGTATCAGCAAGAAACTACAATCCCTCATAAAATCATCCAAGGCTAGCTTCGAAAGAAAAATTGGGAAGGACTCCAAAGATAACCACAAAGCGTTCTTTAGCTATTTCAAAAACATAAGTGGAAACTCTCAGATCTGCTCTGAGTTAGTGCAGAATGGCACAAAATACACTGAACCGACTGATATTGCCAACATTCTGGCAGACAGGTTTAGTGAAAACTTCACCCCCCTCTCACCCCCTAAAAGGCCCATAACCATACCAGAAGAATGTAGTGCCCCTGCAATCACTGACACACAGGTTAAACCAGTCCTATCTAAAGCCAAAAATACAGCTTCAATGGGACCAGACGGTGTCCCCGGCTGTGTCTTACATGAGCTCCAAAATGAACTAACCCCTCACCTAAACACACTGTTCAAACTCAGCCTCTCTACAGGCTACATACTCATAGAGTGCCATACAGCAACCGTTATCCCGCTCCACAAAGTTGGAGCCACAACGGACCCCGGGAACTATCGCCCTATAAGCCTGACTAGCCTGATCTGCAAGGCTATGGAATGCATCATCATGGAATTCATTAACAGAGACATTGGGAACCTTCAAACATTGGACCCTACCCAGTTTGGCTTTGTTAAGGGCAGATCATGCCTCCTAAACCTGGTGGACTTCTTTGAGACAGTTACCAAGGCCTTAGATGAGGGAAAGGAGGTCCACACAGTCTACCTAGACCTCACAAAGGCTATCAACACCATTCCATATTCTGGTATTATAGACAAGCTCACCAGCCTGAACATAAACCCCTACGTCACGAGATGGGTTGCTAATTGACTCACGGATAGAACCCACACGGTAAGAGTTGCAGGCTCTAGGTCCGACTCTAAACCAGTTACAAGTGGCGTCCCCCAGGGCTCAGTCCTGGGACCCCTCCTGTTCGATATATACTTCTCAGAGGTACAGGCAAGCACATGAGGACTATGGCTGACCAAGTTTGCAGACAACTGCAAACTAAGGGCCATAATTAACTCTCCAGCTGATACAGACATCCTCCAGAAGGGTCTCACTGAGATGGATACCTGGTGTCAAAATCATGGCCTCAAGCTAAATGCCAAAAAGTGCATAGTCATCCCCTTTGGAAAAAACAAAGTACCCATGAAATACCACATACATGGTAGTCCCCTAAATACAGAAAATGTAATAAGGGATCTGGGGACTCAAGCAGATAGTAATCTCTTCTTTGATAATCATATTGCCAAGGTGGTTAGAAAATCCTTCTATGTGGCTCACCTAATCACAAAAGGGTTCGCATCTAGAACAAAAGAGGTTATTATGTCCCTCTACTCATCACTCATCAGACCCATCATAGAGTACAAAGCCCCATTTGGGATGTACCTTACAAGACATATGCAACAGCTGGAAAGACCTGCAGAAGTACCTCACCAAGAGGATTACTGACCTCAAACATATGCTCTATACAGCCTGACTGAAGAAACTCCAGCTGTACTCGGTTGCATACCGCTTACTCAGAGGTGATCTCTGCCTGACATACAAGGCCATGTCCAAACCAGAATTAATGGACATGCTCCACCTAAAAAAAAAAAAAAAATCCCTAAGAGCCACACGCTCTAGGGATCTAAACCTCACCACAACAATGAATAGGATGTGCTGGAGGGATAGATTCCTGTTCTAGAGACTCCCCATGCTTTGGAACAGGATTCCAATCTACATTAGGCAGAGCCCCTCACTAACACTTTTCAAGAGAAACCTTGACGAGTGGATGGGAAACAGAAAATTTACCCTGGGGATCACTACAGTGGCTCTGCTGGACAGATGCACAGGGAACTAATGGCTCTGCTGGACCGATGCACAGGGAACTAATCTAAGGGGGTGGCGAAAGCCAACACATTCTGGCTAGGCTTATAGATGCCTTCGGGCAGATAGCCTAGTACTTACCTATGAACCTATGAACCTAACCCACATTTAAAAAAAGAACTAAAAAAAGAACAGTTATGCTGACTTTCTGAGAAAGTCAGTTTTAAAGGGTGTACTGTGGTATATACTATGGAAAATTGTTGCAGTTTTTTTAGGGGAACAAATTAGAGGATTCTGAGTGTTTCGGTACTGGAACTGGCAAATGAGGCTTGATAATAAATCAATTTGTCCAGGGGCACCTTCATAGGGGATTAGATAAATATAGTAGTGGGAATTAAGAGGGTAAGGTGGAATGAAGGGGTAAAATGGGAATGAGAGATGATTGGGAGGAAATGAAATTAGGGTAGGGAGGGGCTTAAGGTGTTTATGGAAGTGTAACTGGGTAATGAACCACATTTTGGCATGAAGTTGCTGCTGCGAGTATTACATCCATAATGACCTGTAGGTAATTTGGTGCAGATAGGCCTTGGATTACTTTTAGTCAGGAATTGGAAGTGGAGGAGTGTTTAGGTTCATAGGTTCATAGATTGATACTAGGCTATCTGCCCTAGGGCATTTATAAGCCTAGCCAGAGTGTGTTTGGCTTTCGCCACCCTTTTAGATTAGTTGACTCTGCCTCTGTATAGTAGGTCACAGAAGATAGCCCTTTTAAGGTTAGTTTACTGTGCCTCTGTCTAGTAGGGACACAGAAGAGATCCCAGGGGTAAACCTATGATCTCCCATCCACTCGTCAAGCTTTCTCTTGAAGATGATCATTGAGGGGCTCTGCCTAGCATGGATTGGGATTTTGTTCCAGAGTGAGGGGAGCCTCTGTGATATGAATCTGTCCCTCCAGCATGTCCTATTTATTTCTGTGCTGAGGTTTAAGTCCCTGGAGCATGTAGCTTTAAGGGATTTGGATTTCCTGAGGTGGAGCATGTCCATTAATTCTGGGTTGGACATGGCTTTATACATCAGGCACAGATCACCTCTGAGTAGGCGGTAAGCAACTGAGTAGAGCTGGAGTTTCTTTAGCCTAACTGCATAGGGCATCTGTTTGAGTCCCTTGATCCTCTTGGTGAGGTACTTTTGGGGTCTTTCCAGTTGCTGCAGGTGTCGGGTAAGGTACGTCCCAAATGGGGCATTGTATTCAATTATGGGCCTGATGAGTGATGAGTAGAGGGGTACAATGACCTCTCTTGATCTAGATGTGAACCCTTTCATGATAAGGTGGGCTATATAGAAGGTCTTTCTAACCAATTTGGCAACGTGATTGTCAAAGGAGAGATTGCTATCTACTTGGGTCCCCAAATCCCTAATTACTTCTTCTGTACTTAATGGATTACCACCTATGGTAATTTGTGGGCACTTTGTTTTTCCCAAAGGGGATGACTATGCACTTTTTGGCATTTAGCTTTAGGCCATGGCTCTGGCACCAGTTATCCATCTCTGTGAGACCCTTTTGGAGGATGCTTGTGTCAGTCGGTGAGTCGATTATGGCACCCAGTTTGCAGTCATCTACGAACTTGGTCAGCCATAGTCCTCCCGTGTTAGCCTGTACCTCAGAGAAATATATACCGAACAAGAGAGGTCCCAGGACTGAACCTTGTGGGACGCCACTTGTAACTGGTTTAGACTCTGACATGGCACCTGCAATTTTGACCATGTGGGTTCTATCCCTGAGCCAGTTTGCAACCCATCTTGTGACATAGGGGTTGATATTTAAGCTGGTGAGCTTATTTATGATGCTCGAGTGGGGTATTGTGTCGAAGGCTTTTGCGAGGTCCAGGTAGGCTGTGTGGACTACCTTCCCTTCATCTATGGCCTTGGTGACAGTTTCAAAGAAGTCAACCAGGTTCAAGAGGCAAGATCTGCCCTTAACAAAGCCAAATTGGGTAGGATCCAGTGTTTGGATGTTCCCAATGTCTTTGTTTATGAGTTCCATGATGATACGCTCCATAGCTTTGCAGACCAGGCTAGTCAGGTTTATAGGGCGATAGTTTCTGTGGTCCATTGTGGCATCACCTTTGTGGAGTGGGACCACTGTTGCTGTATGCCATTCCGTGGGTACATATCCTGTAGTAAGGCTGAGATTGAACAGTGACTTTATGTGAGGGTTCAGTTCTTCTTGGAGCTCGTGTAAGACGCAGCCTGGGACACCTTCCGGTCCCATTGATGCTGTGTTTTTTTTGCTTTGGAGAGGGCAGCTCTTCCCTGTGCATCTGTGATGTCAGGGAGGCTACACCCTGTTGGGATAGACATTTGCTCTTTTGGGGGGGAAGGGAGGAGAAGTTTGCACTGAACCTGTCTGCCAGGATGTTGGCAATGTCTGTGAGAGAGTGGGATGTTTTGGCCATGGCTGGCATTGTGTGGGGTTGCTTGGTTGGTGATAGTTTTGGTGAGATTAATTTTCCAGCATAGGTTGTTGGGATGCACAGGTCTGGGTGCATTGGGGATTTGTGGGCAGTATGACTGGGGTGCTTTTCTTATTGGTGTTGGGTGTTTTAGGGTGTGGTGGTTTCCCAGGTTGTTTCATGGGTTGGGAGGCAGAGGCGTGCAGTAGTTGTTGCCATGCATGAGCAGTTGTGCTGTGTGGTTCAAAGCATACCTCTGAACTGTGCAGATTTCCTGACATTCTGTCAGCTTTCTAAGTAGTAAAGCAACATTTAAAAGTTGTCCCTCATTTTGGGCCTTTGTCTCTGCTGATTGAGCATGTTGGGCAGATTTGAGGGCTGATGGTGCTCCAAGTTGCTCACAGGCATGGAGACACACTCGGGTGGTGTGCAGAGCAATTTGTCAGGTTGGGGTTCATGGACAATGGTGTGCATGTCTCAGTGGGGTAGTGGAGTGCCCTCAGTGCTTGCGCATCCTTGTTTTGGGTAATTGTCCATTTTCAACTGTTGGCTACTTCTGGTCCAGGAGGTAGTTGGGAGAGGGATCCCTGGTTTGCAGTTTGGCTAGGTTGTTTACTGGTGGTGGTTGAACAATGCAGCTTTTTCAGCAATGTGTGATTGTTTCAGCTGAACCACAAATGCCTATTCATGAGCTGCGAACTCTAAATAGCAGCCGTTGGCCATGTCTGCACAGGGTGGCATTGAACCATTGCTCGGATTCTGTAGCTGGTCAATTTGATGGATGTCAGCACTAGTTACCATTCTGCCCAGAGGCCTGAGGCTTTCTTAGTGTGCAGAATGAAATTTGGTTTGAGGTGGATGCTTGTCTCCTGCATCCCCATGTAAGTAGCGTTGATTGTGATAATCATAAACATACATCTTATTGTCTAAAGTGCAGACTCACTTAGCCAGTTCTGCTTTTTGGATCACTGTTACATGTTCTATCCACTTACCCAGCATCTACTGCATGTTAGGATATGGACCTTTTCTCCTAGCTTTGCCTTTTGCAGCAGTGCAAAAAAAAAAAAAAAAAAAAAAAAAAAGAAACTAATTAATGCCGCATTTGCTTTTGGGAATGTAATGTCTTGAGGTTTAGTACTGCATGTGGAGTAGAGGTCTCTTGGCAAACAACATGTAGTGATGTAAAACAGTGAGGTGAGGGTCAAAACCCTGATGGATGCTCTGCTTATGTTATGAGGACACAAAGTAATCTGGTTTCCCAGGCAAGTCAGGGCCCATGAGTAACAGGCACTCTCTAGAGCGGAGTGGCTTTAATCATTATGGGGGAGGTTCCTTTGACCTGCATTTGAGTTTGATTTCATGTCCTTCAGAAAACACGTGCTAACACAAAGCCTATTATTTTAGCCACTTTTTAGGTTTATAAGAGCAATATTTAAAATGTGTTGATAATTTTTGTGCCTTTGTCCCCCCCTTTATGTTAGGCTTTGTTCATATTTTCACACTAACAGGTTCAGAGGTGGGTTTATGTGGTCAGAGGCTGGCAAATGCTGTTTCTAAAGGGATTGGGTGAATGGCTTGGTCATGTTACTCCATGTGTTCTCTTGGGGATTTAAAATAAATAAATAAATAAATAAATTGAGGTGGTTGATGGTTGAGGGGGGAGGGAGGATCATGGTTCCTCGAATATGGCAGTGATCTGATTTGTATTTTTCATTAATGCAGACTGTTTGTCCTTTGGAATTCACCTGGGTTCTTTGTTGCAAGGGATTAATATTTTTCAATTGCTGGAGTTGTGGGTGATAAGAGGGAAACTATTTGTTGGTTGCAGGTGTTACTGTGGTAGGTATGTTTTAGTTGGACAGAATATTTGTCAGTGCAGGTTATAATGCTTCCTTTGCTTTATTGATGGTGTTGTCCCCGGGGTGGCCTTGTGTGGTTGTTTGGTGCTTGCTTTTATTCTGGCCACACAGATGAGCTGATACAGTGATAGATAACATGGAAGAAAGTGTTTGCAGTGGTGTCAGCTTCATCAGTCTGGGTTAGATGTGGCACTAGTGCATGTTTGTGGTTGAGGGTGCAGCTGTTCGTTGTTGCTCACAGGGGGTTTTGTTTGGACTGGTATGGAGCGAAGAGCAGTTTTCTTGAACTGGCTGGTTCGGGGCTGTGGCTTCTCTCCTTGTTTGGCCCTTTGGGGTGGCATTCCCAGGGTTGTTGCAGGTCTGGTCATTTGGGTTATTTTTCATTTGGTGTTCTTTTTATGGTGTGGGGAAGCTAGTATGACCTTTTGAATTGTGGCTGTTTATGAGACTGGGACAGTTTTATCAAAGTGATGGGGTTAGTTGGTTGAGCAATGTTAATTTTGGGTGTTTGTGTATTTGTATGTAGGTCTATTTTAAAGCTCTTTTTACATTTTGGAGGTTGAGTGCATGCTTGGGTCAAATGCATGCTTCTCATCAATACAGATTTTGCAAAATTTTCCGATTGGCTTTTTTTTACATTAGGGCCTTGACTGAGTTCTTGCACTTGGAACATTTGGGGTAGTGGTACATTGTGCTAAAGGGTCATGTAGACTGTTTTGACCTGTGATGGGACTGGCACTCTTGACTTGGGAGGCAGGGACCAAAAAAAAAAAATAAATAAAAAGTAACCATGAATTAGAGAGCACTGCTTTGGAGTGACCCCTTGGGTGGTTTGTTCGTTGTGTGGTGCCTTGCAGCTTTTGGTGTTTGGGCTGTTTCCAGCCATGCAAGGAGTAACTGGTGTGGTGTTTCGCAGTCCACCTGGCACTTAAGAGTACCGTTTGCTCACTATGTGTGTGCAGTGTGGCATTAACCGTTATGGGGAGGATGGAGGATTAATCCTGGTGTGTGGCTATTCTGCCATACCCACACTAGTCTACTGTACAGATTGTCAAAGGAGGTCTAGAATTTGCATCATATTTCTGGTTCATTTTAATACAGTTGTGGTTTTCTGGTAAATCATTGGTGAATCATTAAAGATCCCAGCCAGAGAATGACAGACATTTGAGTTTATGATATCCTTGTTCATGAACTGTTCATATCCTTCAGAACAGTCAGTCTGTTGTATAATCTGTTCTATTAACTATCTAAGTATGTAAGACCAATATTTGAAAGTTATTCCAGTTTTTGGGCCTTCACATTCAATGGATTTATATTTGTCATTTCTTGGCAATAGTCTGTTGTCATTGCAGGAGTAGGAGTGCTGCCATTTATGATGTGGACCAAACTGATAAAAGGTGGAACCCTTACTAATGCATTTCAGAGGATTTACATTTGTCTTTCTCTTTGCAGATGGTGGTGCTTTGAAGGGCTTTTAAGGTGCTATAGCGCTACGCAGTGAGCTTGTTGCAGTGGATGTCCTGGTCACTAGAGTGGTGCACAACGAGGTCACACATGGGGGAGTGCAAAGGGAGCAACAGCTATTGGCCAAAAGGAAGTGGATTTCAATGGTAATGGATTCTGCTGGGGTGGAAGTTCTGGTTCCTGGAGTAGGCATGATGAGGTTACAGGTAATTTATTTTATTTAGTGCTTATTAAGGCATGTCAGTGTTGGTGGGGTTTGGGTAGGTGGGGTGGAGTCAGAATAATCCTAGGATCATAGGAAGTTACTAGGCTTAGGGCTCTAGGGCCCTTATGGGCTAGCCATGTTCAACCCATACTTTCACGTGCAGTACCTACTGTTGTTGTCCAAGAGGGACATGGGGGAACCTTTGGGGTGAATTTACAGTTACCCATTCAGTTTTACTCAAATTGTTTGAAGAGGGCCAAAGAGGTGTTCTGTTAACAGAGTGGGAGATTGAAAGGTGTAGTGTCTTATGAAAGACAAATCTGTCCCTTGAGCAGGTTTTACTAATGTTACATACCACGTTAAGGTCTTTAGAACGAGTAACCAGTGTGTCAGTTTGTGCTTTGGGCTGATAAGAGGTTGTTGATATATTTATAACTTTTAGAAATAGGCAGGGTTTGATGGAGCATTGTGGGTATGATGAACTGGGTCCTTTTATTGGTTATGCAGAAGTGGAAGGCTTAGGTAAGGCTTTGTTTAGGCTTGCTGCAGGATTTTGGGGTACCTTTTATAAGGAAGGCTTATGATAAGGAATTGCCTGATCGGTTAAATTTGTGTTGCAGCTCCTGGTGGAAGGATTTTGGTGGGAAGATTTAGTTATTTGCCTGGCTTGGGAACATGGTAAGGCAGTTCAGTTGGTCTAGGAGGAGTTAGCGGTAAGTAGTGAAGTTGCACAGGTGACAAGGCTAGGTGCACACACAAAATTTTGTTTGGTGGTTCATTGGTGTGAAGGGTTGGGGTAGGTTTGATAGTGCAAGATTGATCAACATTGGCTATTGACAAGATAGGTTTGTTGAGGGTTGATGCTGGTATTTGAGGTTCATTGGGCTACAGTTCATATGGCATTTATTTTATGGCTGTAGTGAAGCCATTCTGAAGGTGGTCAATTGGTCAGTAAATTTAATGATGGTCATTAAATGTTTTCTTGTTTATAATGGATAGTTGTTGTGATAGCAGGATTGCTATTAAATTAGAAAGGAAGGGGACGTGGCTGGGATGCTGAACTGATAGCTGCACTTCATTTCAGCTCTCTTACCTCAATACAATTCCTGACAGGAATTTTACAAAATAATATTTAATTTGAAGAAATATTTATTACTAACTTATTTCTAATAACCTTGAGCATCTATAAGAAAAATGTTATTGTCAGAACTTGAATAATTCCTGTCAAATTAATTACTGGAAAATCAGCACCAATATCAGCTTTACAGCATGAGTCATCTAAGGAATACAGCACAAGACTCTTCTCTCAAAAAAGACCTGGAATCTCTCATTTCAAATATACAGGAACTTACAATAAAAATTGACAAGATGGACAATAAAATAGATACTTTTAAAAAAAAGTGCTCACAACAACTGGAACAGCTTCAAGAAATGTTTACACAGCAGAAAGGACAGATATCACTTATTGAACAGTCATTAAGTGACATTGACACTAGAGTCCAAAGAGAAGAACAACAAACTAAATTCTTACTTCAACAGAACACATATTTACTAGAAAAGCTTGATGATATGGAAAATCGAACAAGAATAAATACTATTAGAATATATGGTCTACCAGAAAAATCTGAAGGAGACAATATGATAAACTTTCTTACCACCTGGATACCAGATGTAACAAAAATACCTGAAGCTCTTTCATATGTATAGAACATGCGCATAGATCACTAGCAGCTTCTGGAAATACTTCTTCTCCAAGTAAGAACAAGCTGAGATCTATAATTGTGAGACTTTTTTCTATACAAGATAAAGATCTTATATTAAGAAATGCTTGGGCAAATTCTCCTATCAAATACAATGATTAATTAATAAGATTTGACAATGATTATTCTACAAAGGTGGTTTCAAAAAGAAAAGAATTTCTACCAATAATAAAAACCTTGAAGAAAAAGCAATTGAAAATCCATCTTTTGTTCCCAGCAAGACTGAGAGTTTTTCTACCAAATGGAATAAAAATCTTTGAAACAGTAGATTCAGCAATAAAATACCATACCATACCAACAACAACATCCTAACACATGAAGAATCTATGGACTGGACAATAAGTACACCGAAAAGAAATGCTGAAGTAAATAATTGAAAAACTGTTGAGCAAAAGAAAAAAAAAACTAAAGGACAAATAATCTTACATATGTTATATTCTGTTAAAATCTAAATAATAATACTAACAACAAAAGAAAAGTTCTTACTGTCTTCAAGTTACACCGAAACAGGTACTGTTTTCAATTATACTTTAAATGTCAAAATTAGCATAAATTTAAATACATTTATCTCAAATCACATCAATATACTAAGCATAATTTAAACATTACTCTATTTTTCATTATTATCCATTATTTTCATATTCTTAATCAGAGTAATCAACGCATAATAATGTTCTTAAATATTTATTTATTTGTATATTTATTTATTTACTTATTTTCTCTCTTTGTGTTTTGTTGTTTTTATTTTTCTCTTCTTTTTATAAAGTCTTCATTAACTCATAATACTTTAATCAGTATATGGTTATATTGCTTAATAGGTATAGTAATGGCTGCTATATAACTTATTATCAGTTACATCCCTGACGGCATTATTGTTTATAAGTTAAAAGTGTCCCTGTTTGGATAAACGCTAATGCTGGGCGGAAATGTGCTGCTTTTGAAATGAAGTATTTCAGTTTAGATGTATTATAAGACTACTTTAAATAATCTTAAAAGATGTTCTGCCTTTGACCTATATGCACATATTGATATAGTACTGTGAAAAAATATGTTTTAACTGATATTTTGAGGCTATAAGTCAGGTGTGTTGTGGCTCCGGACATCCGGAGTCGAGAGATGCTTGTGACTAGCTTAGATATCCTGTTGTCTTTTCTTTTGTAGAGAAATAAGGCATATCATGTTTAAAATGCAAAGTTTGATAGTTGTGAACACTACTCTGCAAACTAGAATACTCGCTTGCACACTACATGAGTTTGTCACGAAGTAAGAGAAGGGAAAATAAAAAAGAAAAAACACATACCTTTTCCAGCTTGCTTCTCGAGACAATTTAACAGCCAAAGAAGTACTATACCAGTCAAACCCAACAATTGCCAGTCAATAAATGCAATATAACTGGTGAAAAATGAGTGTCTGGTTCCAAGGAAAGAGACAGAAAATACCAAAACTGTCGTTTATTAGTACATCAGGTTAAGCGCTTTCATCTATCCTCCATAGACTTCTTCAGAACACCATTTCTCAAACTAACAGCCTTTAAATAGTACTAATTAATTGAAATTATCCAATCCTGTGATACACCAATTTGATCTCATGAATATTAATTTCATGGATACTGAATGACTCATCCTGACATGGATTCTCATAACACAACAACCATTTAAAATCATGAAAATACATATAAAATAACTAAACAGTTATATAACTGTTTACGCATGCTATAAAATTCATAATATTCAATAATAAAATTACATAGTAAAATAAAAATAAAAATTTAAAAATGTTAAAAAATACAACTATTACTTGTGTCTCACAATGAACACACAAAATTGTGGGAAACTTGTAGCTTGATGAGTATAATCAACTTGGAACAACACCTACCCTACTATTAATATTACTTTTTTCTTACCCATTCTAGGCCCTTAACAGGGGCTTGGTGGGAATACGATCATTTAATCCGGGGTAAGTGGCTGCATTTAATAATATTTGCCACTTCACTTCTCTTCCCCAATATACCTTTCATGTCACCTCCTCTAGGATTAATCTTTACACACTCTACAATTGCAAACTTGAAAGTGTTACAAGTCTCACTATCCCTAATATGCCTATATAGGGCGTTGTTAGTATCTTGCTTTCTTATACAATAAAGATGGTCATATATTCGGTTTCTTAACCTCCTCTCAGTTTTTCCTACGTAGAAACACGGACATTTTGTACAGATGGCTAGGTAAATCACAAACTGGGTCTGACAGTTGCCCTTTTTAAACCTTACTGTTGTTTTATTGATATTATCTATAGTGCGGGTGTGCTCCTCATATATGGCACAACACTGATTGCAGCGTCCACATTTGCTGGTACCTACAGAATTTGTATCGTTATTTCTATCACTATTTTGGATTTTTCTTTTTAAATTCTTTCCAGTTTTTGTATACAAAAAGGGGTCCAGTTCCCAATTTATTATGCACCCCCTCATCACACCGCAAAATATTCCAATTTTTATGTATAATACTTTTGACCTCGTTTACATAAGAGTTGAACCCCACTATGCAGGCCCTGTTATATTTCTTATTATTTTGATTACTATTAGTAGTCTCTTCGTTCATCTCCATAGCCACACCCAATAAGGGTTTGTACTTTTTCCCCCATTCTCTTTTAACATACCCTGTAACATCACTAATAAGTTCATTGGGGTACCCCCTTTCTCTAAACATGTTTCCTATACGGTCAATTTCTTTAACCATCTCCGAATAGTCCGATGTCATCCGGACTACTCTTATACATTGCCCCTTAATTATACGTTTCTTTTGCTTCCATGGATGATTACTGGAAAATTCCAAGTATGTGTTACTAAAGGTATCTTTTCTATATATCTTTGACCTAAAACCTTTACTCGTAGTATAGATATTTGTATCAAGATATGATATACCTCTTTTGTCACATTTGTGGGTAAATTTTAAGTATGGGCTGGAAGTGTTGAGATATTCTAAAAATAATACTATTTCGTCCATGGTACCAGTCCACAATATAAATATATCGTCCAAAAATCTGATGTAACAACTAATGAACTGGTACCATTGATTGGTGAACATATGTTCATCCTCCCAATCTAACAGAACAAGGTTTGCAAACATAGGGGCACACTAGGTCCCATTAGCAACACCTCGGGTCTGTCTGTAATGTTCACCTTCATAATATATATAATTATTATCCAGCACAATACCCATAAATTCTTCCAATAAAACAACTTTCTCCCATTCCAATTGTGTATACCTCTGTATACTGTTAATAAACCTAGTTGTTCCATCTTCTCTAGGTATACAAGAAAATAGGTCGACCACATCAATAGTCAAAAATATGACACTATCTTTCCACAGGTGGGGTTTTATCCTGCTCAAAAATTCCAAAGAAAATTTGACAATGTGTGGGACCTTGCTATAAATGTTTTTTAGCCACCTATCTATTACTTTTCCATAAGGAAAGCTCTTACTTTTACTACCTGAAATGATAGGTCGAAATGGGGGATCCTCCATATTTTTATGAATCTTGGGTATCCCCAGTATTGTAGCCAATACTGGTTGTTCTACTTTTAAAAGTTTATACATTTCTTTGTCTATTCTATTATCCATTAAATATTCCTCGAGGTATAAGTCAATTCTCCTATGGGCAATATTTATTTGGTTTATAGAAGAGATTTCATAATTCCTGGAATTATTTAGTATTTGATGCATTTTCTGTGCGTACTCATTTGCACCATATAACACAATTCCCCCTCCTTTGTCGGGGGTCATTATCCTTATATTGTGATTAGCACATATTTCATTAAAAACTGTTTGTTCTTTTCTACTTAAATTGTATTTGTATTTTTTCTTTTTAGTTATTTCACAATATCTGTACAATTTGTCTGTTACCACGTTCTCATATGCCACTAGAGTGTTATGCATGGGGGGAGTGAACTGACTTTTCTTCCTTAAGTCACTTTTAATTTCATATTTATTTTCACTATGAAAACATAGTTCAAGATTTAATTTCCTCAAAAATTTCTTGAATTCAACAATATTGTCCACTATGTCAAATCCACAATTGGGTTCATATTTCATACCTTTGGCAAATAACAAAAAATGTTCCTTCTCTAATTTATATGTTGCATAATTGAATATACTGAAGTCCCCAAGAGTAAATTGAAACCTATGGGACTGCACTATCTCTTGTTCCACATGTGTTTTTGCTGTTGGTTTCCCATCCATCCCCCTTGGTATGGTACACTTCTTTTTCTCTGATTGTCATGTTCCCATTGATATTCGTGTTTCCGATAATCCCCCTTGTACTCCTTCTTCCATCCCTGTTGCTTCCCTAAAAAATGTTGTTTTTGATTGTTCCCACCTTCATTCTGCCTTTGGTAGCTAACATTCTTACTTTCCAAACCTTGATCCTTCCCTTTGTACTTCTCACTTGTGTTCCATTTATAGGCTACCCCCAATCTGTATTGTTCCATATCCCTCTGCAGTTTCTTACATTTTCTGTCAAAAATCTTAATACTACTTTTCTCTGCATCATCAAATTGCTTAGAATATAAGGTTTCCCACTGTGAAAACAACAAATCACTAACAATTTTTTCATTCAATTCGTCTGCTTCCTTCATTAATCTATACATTTTACTGTCATTGCAAGTAATAATAAATTCCATAAAACGTGTCCCAAAACCATCAAACATTTTGTTACATTCATTAATTTTGTTTTCAGTCATATCCACACCTATGGGTTGCTTGAAAAATCGCAAACCCATCGGTACTAGTTTTGAATCTATACATTTTTGTAGGTACATATTATCAAGCTGTAAAGCCTTGATAGTCCCCACTTTGTGGCCAAATTCATGAATAAGGTCTCTTAACATTTTAAAATTGGTATTGTTCCCTTCTTTATTGCAACCAAGCCGCACTTCATTAGGAGAAGAAAAACTGTATTTTACTTTCAAAAATGCATCCAAATCTCGAAGTTCTACACCCGGGATACCAGGCTCAGAGTTAATAATAAGTGGTTTGTTAACAGCACTTGAATGATACTGACCTGCCACCACAGAATAAGTCTTTTTGGGTACTGTTCATTTTGGTTTCGCTCCTAAGACCAGAAAGCCGTCCTGTGAATTGTTGCCCTGAAGAACCAAGGTTCTCACTTGGTCCTCTGTTTCAGCGTTTGGTTCGGCAAAAATACTATGAGAGGGTCCGCTTCCATCAGTAACCATTACATCTCCAAAGCTTTGAACGTTGGAAATGCGTCCGATGCTATCAACACTCCGTGATGACGTCAGGAGCACGTTGGAACCTTTATTCCGCTTATCCACCTGGCTCATCACTTCAATAAGTCGTGTTAATTCTCCTTTAATGATAGCGACCTCCAATTGCAGTTTGTGCACCTCATCTCTTCTGACTGGGAAAAACATAGAAGGCAGCTCATCCAAGGAATCCATGACACTCCAACAAAGCCAAAAAAGTACTACACCAGTCAAACCCAGCAATTGCCAGTCAATAAATGCAATATAACTGGTGAAAAATGAGTGTCAGGTTCCAAGGAAAGAGACAGAAAATACCAAAACTGTCGTTTATTAGTATATCAGGTTAAGCGCTTTCATCTATCCTCCATAGACTTCTTCAGAACACCATTTCTCAATCTAACAGCCTTTAAATAGTACTAATTAATTCAAATTATCCAATCCTGTGATACACCAATTTGATCTCATGAATATTAATTTCATGGATACTGAATGACTCATCGTGACATGGATTCTCATAACACAACAACCATTTAAAATCATGAAAATACATATAAAATAACTAAACAGTTATATAACTGTTTACGCATGCTATAAAATTCATAATATTCAATAATAAAATTACATAGTAAAATAAACATAAAAATTTAAAAATGTTAAAAATACAACTATTACTTGTGTCTCACAATGAACACACAAAACTGTGGGAAACTTGTAGCTCGATGAGTATAATCAACTTGGAACAACACCTACCCTACTATTAATATTACTTTTTTCTTACCCATTCTAGGCCCTTAACAGGGGCTTAGTGGGAATACAATCATTTAATCCGGGGTAAGTGGCTGCATTTAATATTATTTGCCACTTCACTTCTCTTCCCCAATATACCTTTCATGTCACCTCCTCTAGGATTAATCTTTACACACTCTACAATTGCAAACTTGAAACTGTTACAAGTCTCACTATCCCTAATATGCCTATATAGGGCGTTGTTAGTATCTTGCTTTCTTATACAATAAAGATGGTCATATATTCGGTTTCTTAACCTCCTCTCAGTTTTTCCTACTAGAAACACGGACATTTTGTACAGATGGCTAGGTAAATCACAAACTGGGTATGACAGTTGCCCTTTTTAAACCTTACTGTTGTTTTATTGATATTATCTATAGTGCGGGTGTGCTCCTCATATATGGCACAACACTGATTGCAGCGTCCACATTTGCTTGTACCTACAGAATTTGTATCATTATTTCTATCACTATTTTGGATTTTTCTTTTTAAATTCTTTCCCGTTTTGTATACAAAAAGGGGTTCAGTTCCCACTTTATTATGCACCCTCTCATCACACCGCAAAATATTCCAATTTTTATGTATAATACTTTTGACCTCGTTTACATAAGGGTTGAACCCCACTATACAGGCCCTATTATATTTCTTATTATTTTGATTACTATTAGTAGTCTCTTCGTTCATCTCCATAGCCACACCCAATAAGGGTTTGTACTTTTTCCCCCATTCTCTTTTAACATACCATGTAACATCACTAATAAGTTCATTGGGGTACCCCCTTTTTCTGAACATGTTTCCTATATGGTCAATTTCTTTAACCATCTCTGAATAGTCCGATGTCATCCGGACTACTCTTATACATTGCCCCTTAATTATACTTTTCTTTTGCTTCCATGGATGATTACTGGAAAATTCCAAGTATGTGTTACTAAAGGTATCTTTTCTATATATCTTTGACCTAAAACCTTTACTTGTAGTATAGATATATGCATCAAGATATGATATACCTCTTTTGTCACATTTGTGGGTAAATTTTAAGTATGGGCTGGAAGTGTTGAGATATTCTAAAAATAATACTATTTCGTCCATGGTACCAGTCCACAATATAAATATATCATCCAAAAATCTGATGTAACAACTAATGAACTGGTACCATTGATTGGTGAACATATATTCATCCTCCCAATCTAACAGAACAAGGTTTGCAAACATAGGGGCAACACCTCGGGTCTGTCTGTAATGTTCACTATCATAATATATATATATAATTATTATCCAGCACAATACCCGTAAATTCTTCCAATAAGAGAACTTTCTCCCATTCCAGTTGTGTATACCTCTGTATACTGTTAATAAACCTAGTTGTTCCATCTTCTCTAGGTATACAAGAAAATAGGTCGACCACATCAATAGTCAAAAATATGACACTATCTTTCCACAGGTGGGGTTTTATCCTGCTCAAAAATTCCCAAGACTCTTTGACAATGTGTGGGACCTTGCTATAAATGTTTTTTAGCCTTCTATCTATTACTTTTCCATAAGGAAAGGTCTTACTTTTACTACCTGAAATGATAGGTCAAAATGGGGGATCCTTCATATTTTTATGAATCTTGGGTATCCCCACTATTGTAGCCAATACTGGATGTTCTACTTTTAAAAATTGATACATTTCTTTGTCTATTCTTTTATCCATTAAATATTCCTCGAGGTATAAGTCAGTTCTCCTATGGGCAATATTTATTTGGTTTATAGAAGAGATTTCATAATTCCCGGAATTATTTAGTATTTGATACATTTTCTGTGCATACTAATTTGCATCATATAACACAATTCTCCCTCCTTTGTCGGGGGTCATTATCCTTATATTGTGATTAGCACATATTTCATTAAAAACTGTTTGTTCTTTTCTTCTTAAATTGTATTTGTATTTTTTCTTTTTAGTTATTTCACAATATTTGTACAATTCGTCTGTTACCACCTTCTCATATGCCACTAGAGTGCTATGCATGGGGGGAGTGAACTGGCTTTTCTTCCTTAAGTCACTTTTAGTTTCATATTTATAGTTCAAGATTTAATTTCCTCAAAACTTTCTTGAATTCAGCAATATTGTCCACTATGTCAAATCCACAATTGGGTACATATTTCATACCTTTGGCAAATAACAAAACATTTTTCTTCTCTAATTTATATGTTGTATAATTGAATATACTGAAGGCCCCAAGGGTAAATTGAAACCTATGGGACTGCACTATCTCTTGTTCCACATGTGTTTTTGCTGTTGATTTCCCATCCACCCCCCTTGGTATGTTACACCTCTCTTTCTCTGATTGTCATGTTCCCATTGATATTCATGTTTCCGATAACCCCCCTTGTACTCCTTCTTCCATCCCTGTTGCTTCCCTAAAAAATGTTGTTTTTGATTTGTTCCCACCTTCATTCTGCCTTTGGGATATGGAACAATACAGATTGGGGGTAGCCTATAAATGGAACACAAGAAAGAAAGCACAAAGGGAAGGATCAAGGTTTGGAAAGTAAGAATGTTAGCTACCAAAGGCAGAATGAAGGTGGGAACAATCAAAAACAACATTTTTTAGGGAAGCAACAGGGATGGAAGAAGGAGTACAAGGGGGATTATCGGAAATATGAATATCAATGGGAACACGACAATCAGAGAAAGAGAGGTGTACCATACCAAGGGGGTGGATGGGAAACCAACAGCAAAAACACATGTGGAACAAGAGATAGTGCATTCCCATAGGTTTCAATTTACCCTTGGGGACTTCAGTATATTCAATTATACAACATATAAATTAGAGAAGGAACATTTTTTGTTATTTGCCAAAGGTATGAAATATGTACCCAATTGTGGATTTGACATAGTGGACAATATTGTTGAATTCAAGAAATTTTTGAGGAAATTAAATCTTGAATTATTTTTTCATAGTGAAAATAAATATGAAATTAAAAGTGACTTAAGGAAGAAAAGTCAGTTCACTCCCCCCATGCATAACACTCTAGTGGCATATGAGAACGTGGTAACAGACAAATTGTACAGATATTGTGAAATAACTAAAAAGAAAAAAATACAAATACAATTTAAGTAGAAAAGAACAAACAGTTTTTAATGAAATATGTGCTGATCACAATATAAGGATAAAGACCCCCGACAAAGGAGGGGGAATTGTGTTATATGATGCAAATGAGTACGCACAGAAAATGTATCAAATACTAAATAATTCCGGGAATTAGGAAATCTCTTCTATAAACCAAATAAATATTGCCCATAGGAGAATTGACTTATATCTCGAGGAATATTTAATGGATAATAGAATAGACAAAGAAATGTATACATTTTTAAAAGTAGAACATCCAGTATTGGCTACAAAAGTGGGGATACCCAAGATTCATAAAAATATGGAGGATCCCCCATTTCGACCTATCATTTCAGGTAGTAAAAGTAAGAGCTTTCCTTATGGAAAAGTAATAGATAGATGGCTAAAAAACATTTATAGCAAGGTCCCACACATTGTTAAAGATTATTGGGAAATTTTGAGCAGGATAAAACCCCACCTGTGGAAATATAGTGTCATATTTTTTACTATTGATGTGGTCGACCTATTTTCTTGTATACCTAGAGAAGATGGAACAACTAGGTTTATTAACAGTATACAGAGGTATACACAATTGGAATGAGAGAAAGTTGTTTTATTGGAAGAATTTATGGGTATTGTGCTGGATAATAATTATATATATTATGAAAGTGAACATTACAGACAGACCTGAGGTGTTGCTATGGGGGCCGCGTGTGCCCCTACATTTGCAAACCTTGTTCTGTTAGATTGGGAGGATGAACATATGTTCACCAATCAATGGTACCAGTTCATTAGTTGTTACATCAGATTTTTGGATGATATATTTATATTGTGGACTGGTACCATGAATGAAATAGTATTATTTTTAGAATATCTCAACACTTCCAGCCCATACTTAAAATTTACCCACAAATGTGACAAAAGAGGTATATCATATCTTGTTACATATATCTATACTACGAGTAAAGGTTTTAGGTCAAAGATATATAGAAAAGATACCTTTAGTAACATATACTTGGAATTTTTCAGTAATCATCCATGGAAGCAAAAGAAAAGTATAATTAAGGGGCAATTTATAAGAGCAGCCCGGATGACATCGGACTATTTGGAGATGGTTAAAGAAATTGACCATATAGGAAACATGTTTAGAGAAAGGGGGTACCCCAATGGACTTATTAATGATGTTACATGGTATGTTAAAAGAGAATGGGGGAAAAAGTACAACCCCTTATTGGGTGTGGCTATGGAGACGAACGAAGAGACTACTAATAGTAATCAAAATAATAAGAAATATAACAGGGCCTGTATATTGGGGTTCAACCCTTATGTAAACGAGGTCAAAAGTATTATACATGAAAACTGGAATATTTTGCAGTGTGATGAGGGGGTGCATAATAAAGTGGGAACTGAACCCCTTTTTGTATACAAAACTGGAAAGAATTTAAAAAGAAAAATCCAAAATAGTGATAGAAATAATGATATTCTGTAGGTTCAAGCAAATGTGGATGCTGCAATCAGTGTTGTGCCATATATGAGGAGCACACCCGCACTATAGATAATATCAATAAAACAACAGTAAGGTTTAAAAAGGGCAACTGTCAGACCCAGTTTGTGATTTACCTAGCCATCTGTACAAAATGTCCGTGTTTCTACATAGGAAAAACTGAGAGGATGTTAAGAAACCAAATATATGACCATCTTTATTGTATAAGAAAGCAAGATGCTAACAACGCCCTATATAGGCATATTAGGGATAGTGAGACTTGTAACACTTTCAAGTTTGCAATTGTAGAGTGTGTAAAGATTAATCCTAGAGGAGGTGACATTAAAGGTATATTGGGGGAAAGAGAAGTGAAGTGGCAAATATTATTAAATGCAGCCACTTACCCCGGATTAAATTATTGTATTCCCACCAAGCCCATGTTAAGGGCCTAGAATGGGTAAGAAAAAAGTAATATTAATAGTAGGGTAGGTGTTGTTCCAAGTTGATTATACTCATCGAGCTACAAGTTTCCCACAGTTTTGTGTGTTCATTGTGAGACACAACTAATAGTTGTATTTTTAACATTTTTAAATTTTTATTTTTATTTTACTATGTAATTTTATTATTGAATATTATGAATTTTATATCATGCGTAAACAGTTATATAACTGTTTAGTTATTTTATATGTATTTTCATGATTTTAAATGGTTGTTGTGTTATGAGAATCCATGTCAGGATGAGTCATTCAGTATCCATGAAATTAATATTCATGAGATCAAATTGGTGTATCACAGGATTGGATAATTTGAATTAATTAGTACTATTTAAAGGCTGTTAGTTTGAGAAATGGTGTTCTGAAGAAGTCTATGGAGGATAGATGAAAGCGCTTAACCTGATGTACTAATAAACGACAGTTTGGTATTTTCTGTCTCTTTCCTTGGAACCGGACACTCACTTTTCACCAGTTATATCGCATTTATTGACTGACAGTTTAACAGCCACAAACATCACTAGAAACACGAGTTATGTATTGCTTGTCGCATTTACTTGTACACGCCATCCCCTGACTCTAATTGACGTCTCATCAGGAAATAAGCTAGGTTCACATTTAAAGATACAGGAAGCTAAATTCCTTCTAAGGAAACATAAATAATATATGAGGTTCATCTAAACATACACAGATATATTTTTGAAGCACTTTCAGCTTATGGCTTCAGATGTCTTCTAACACCTTGATAGATAAGGACATATATCTGCTTGTCTTTCTGTCAGTTTAGTTTTCCAGACATTTAACTATCCCTTCTATGTTTTGTACAGCAGAGTTGAAAGAACAGAAATTAATCATCAGCAAATAGAATCACTGCTGTTTTACAAATTCTCTAAAGAAACTAGTAACTGTCAAGCAACGGGCAGGTTTATTTTAAGGAAAATTGCCATTTGCCACACTGGTGCTCCTACAAAATACTACTAATGCCCTGCTACCAAAATATGCCCTTAAGTGGACAAATGGGATGCAACAAGAAGGTTAAATGTATTTAGCAAATCAAGCATTTAAATAACAGTATAATATACTAGATAGAGAAAGTAAAAGCAATAATCATATAAACAACTATAATAAGTAACATAACAACAGAGGATTTAACCCAATGTGTCAATTATACAATATATATATCCCATATAGGTTTGAACTTTGTCAAAGCATCTGTGTTCTACACACATATTGTATTAAATCCAATTTGAGTAGAAGAGGGAGAGGCTTAGCCCACACCCTAATTTATTACTAAGTTACCATGCATTGTGAACATACATTGTGGCAGATACTCAGCGAGCTATCCATCCTTAGATGGCTCATGCTGTTCCCATTTACTCATCTGAATAATGACTGCGGCTGTACTCTTCTTATTATATTACCTGGCTGTGGCTTCACCCTTCTTATAATATTACCTGGCTTTTTGCGTTATCAAGAATGACATAATACTAGTGTATGTGGGTATATCATGTTACTGTTAGTGTAAACAAAATGCTTGACAATGCAACAGTAATTCTCAAACCTTTCTGTAGACAAATGTATAGCATTGTTTAGCAGTTGAGAGCCTAATTGTTCCTGATCAGCAGAACTGTATTTTCATGTTCCAATATGACTACATGAAAAGACACCAATATTAATCTGCAAGTTTAGTAAACAGTAAATTCATCAGAGATTAATTAGAGGGGTCACATATTATAGTTAAAGCACTTGACATTTGATAAGTGTATCCTCTCAATTATGCATTCTATTAGTCATTAACTGTAAAACAACTTTTTCTGAGAAACATTGTAATGCCAGTTAATTATTTGAATTAAATATTTCTATATACAGTCAGAAAGCAATTACCAGGATAAATAATACTCTTGCAGTGCATGGATCACCATAGCTATCCTCTGATGTTAGAGGAAAAACAAGCTTCTTAATCACCTTTCTGATGTAATAAAGGTATTACCCCATAGTTTAAATACATTTTGTCTATTTACTGCAAAGTGGGTTAGGAATTTTAACCTGTAACATTTTCATACATAATAGTTTAAATCTTAGCAGCTTCCATTATTTTGATATGTTATCCAGTATACTTTTTAAATACTATAATGAGAAGCTCCGGATGTTTAATTCTAAACTTGTATTCAATCATAAGATTAAATTACTGGTGTTAAGTAAGCCAAAATTATATCTCCAGCACTTATTGTTAGCAGATAAACTCACTGGTTAAGTGTCAGTCTAAGCTGTAAGAGTTAATATGTGATATGCATAGATGTTTGCTCTGAAAATGTGGTCAAGTGCACTGTAGTTTTATCAATGTACTGTGTCTTTTTGATTATACAAAGTCCCTCTGAAAGTTGATAAAAGTGTTAACAACAAAACACTCAATCAAGTAACAACATTATAAGTAGTCTCTTGGATAAGGGAGATGTCTAAATTTTGATCTTGTTGTATCCAGCCATGGGAATTGTCTTTGAAAAGCTGAAAAATGCAGTCAGAGGAACATATTTAATGACTACTAAAGAAATATTAATATACTTGTACATTGTATTGCATTTCAGTTTATGTTAAACATGAAATATGATGTGATTTCAGAACTATTCATGTTTTTATTCCAATATGACTTTGCAAATATTAATTTAAACACTGGTTTTGGACTTGAGTAGTTTAAAACATTTACACAACAATGGTATTGTATTATACAGTTGTTGTTGTTGTATCTTTCAGCTTTTCCCGGTTAGGGGTCACCACAGTGGAACTCCGGTCCGCTAATGATTGGCAGTAGATATTTACGTACCGAGTTGCCAGCCCTGACGTACAACCTTCAATGAAGGTACGCCCATTCACACATGTCTCCACACAGAAGACGCTTTAGCTGAGAATCGAACAGGACAACATCTTACTGTGAGGCAACAACGCTACCGCAGCACCACCACCGCAGGTATTGTATTATACAGTAATGTCAGTAAATAATTTTCAACAGATGTCTGCAACATACAGTTATAGATTTTAACACGATGTTTATTAATACCCTAAACTATTTTGAAATGATACTACCTTAATCTAAATATTTGTACCTTTTTGAAACCTGATTAGAAATTAGTATTATTGAATTACAATAAGATAAGAGTAAAGAATATATTTATATAATTTAGCTGATTAGATTATCTTAATATATTATTCAATTATCTTTATTTAAAAACTAAGAGGATAAGAGAAACTGATCCAAATATTATTTGTGAGGGTAGAAAGTTTGTTTGGTTAGATTCACTAACCAAACAAAGAGGTATATTACCTCATAGCAATAGGAAATGGTTTTTAAGGTTAAGAATTACAAGTTTGGAAGTTTTTTTTTTTTTTTTTATTCTATCACTTTGGTGTCACTCAGATACATGCAAAAATCATACAAGAAAAACTTTTTTAATTCTGTATCCAAAATGGAACTAAGAATAAACAATATTTACATAAACTCACACATAAAACAAACTCAAAACTGGGAAATGAAATGTTTATCCATAAATGTTAATGGTCTAAATAATAGTAATAAAAGGAGAAGCCTATTCAAGTACATAAACTACAAATAGTCTTCTTACAAGAGACACACTTATTAGATAGAGATATAAACAACTTAAATATTAATAATTACACAGTACTAATAAATTCTCAATACAAAACAAAAAAAGAGGAGTAGCTATACTACTGCGCAACTCAACTATAACACCTAAAATAATTACTACTCATCAAGATACATCAGGTATGTTTTGTCTAGCTTCAATAGAATTAAATAAGAGAATCTATACATTAATAAATCTATATTGGATCCCAGGACTAGGATTAAAAACAGTTAAACAGCACTTTGAAGAGATAATTAATTTAACTAAGGGTAACCTGATATTGGCAGGAGACTTCAACTGTATAATGAATGAAAAAGATACAGATTCTAAATCTAAAAGAAGAAAACAACCTATCTCTAAAGCACTATCAAAATGTATAGATACATTGTATTTAAAAGATATAAATGAATTTGCAGAACCAGACTCACTAATCTTCACATTTTATTCTCATAGATATAAAACTAACTCTAGAATTGATAGAATATATGTTGCCAATGACCTAATAACAAAAATTGACAAAGTCAAAATTATAAATTGTCCCTTATCTGATCATAATGCCATAGTCTTTGAGATAGAGCTTATACCATTTTATTCAAATCCTATTACTAGGATACCTTCCTATATCACAAAATTGACAGATTTCAAAGAATTTTATGAAGAAACAATCAAAAACTTTCTAGAAATACATTACACAGAAGATATTTTAGAACTATATGTCTGGGATTCATTAAAAGCAGTTACATATGCGAACATATTATCCTGGTACATAAATAAAAGGAAGTTATGGAATAAAGATATGCTAGCAGATAAATTGAAACTGGAAATACAAAAGGGCAATACTACTCAAGTTCAAGAACTTACACAAATCAATAAGAAGTATACAGAATTGTTACATCATAAGATTATGATTAACTTAGAAAAGATAAAAATAAACTCATACTCTACTAATTCAGCACACCTGAGACACTTAACTAATAGAACAAATAAAATTAAATCTAAGCAAATAAAAGAAATATTTATTCCTAATACTAACAAAGAAATATGTATTCCTAATACTAGCAAAAGAGTTACAGAACTAAATTATATTTTAGAAGCATTCAGACTCCAATTTAACATTGACAATTCCATAAACACTCAAGATACACCTACTAAGGATATAAAAAATACTTAGAAAATAATATTCATATTAAATTAACACAAGAACAAATAGACATTATAAGCAAACCAATCAATATGACAGAATTAAAATCACAAATTAAAAAGCTCAAGACAAATAAAGCACCTGTCCCAGACAATATGCTACCAGAAATGTATAAATTAATACCCAATCAAGCCATATCCTTATTATTAAAAGTATATGATATAGCCAAGAAAGATTTGAATATACCACCCTCTTGGAAATATTTATTAATATCCCCAATTATCAAACTAAATAAAGATGAGAAACAGTGTTCCTCATATAGGCCAATATCATTACTCAATATAGACTATAAGATGTTTATGGCTATATACGCAGATAGGATCAAACACTTTCTTTAATTCTTAATTCACAAAGATCAAACAGGTTTTATTAAAGGAAGAAATACTTCAAATAATATTAAAAGAATACTAACATTAATAGATTATAGCAAACATAAAGTCCTAGATTTAAATGTAATCTCGTTAGATATTAATAAAGCGTTTGATTTGGTTAACTGGAACTTTCTTTCACTAGTTTTAAAAGAATATAACTTTCCTTCTAATTTTAATAATCTTATGCAAATACTATATGAAAAATATACTGCATATGTTAAACTAGGATCACATAGATCAGGCCCTATAACAATCAAAAAGGGAACTAAACAAGGTTGCCCTTTATCACCATTATTATTTGCATTACTCATAGAACACTTTGCAAATCAAATCAGATCAAACAATAACATAAAGGGCATTTGTATTAATAAAATGTTAAACCTTAAAATCCAACTCTTTGCTGATGACATACTATTAACTCTCTCAGATGCAAATGAGTCTTTGAATGCTCTATTTAACTCCATGAATAAATTTCAAAATATTTCAGGCTTAAAACTTAATGAAAACAAAATTAAAATTATGCCCTGTAATTGTAAAAAAAATAATATAAATAAAAGATTTTCCAAATATATAGTAACAGAAAGTAAATTATTATATCTGGGAATAAATCTACTCAATGAATTAACAAATTCTCTAATATTTAACTATAATAAAATACTAGACAAAATAGAACAAACAATTGGTTACTGGAATAAATATATCTTTTCAACAGCAAAAATAATATAATATTAAATATTAAAATAATCATATTTTCCAAAATATTATACTTAATACAACATTTTTCATTGCCACCTCCCAAATATATTATTCAAATTAACAAGAAACTAATTTAAAATTGTCTATGGTTTCCAAATAAACCCCATATAGCCTTAAATAAACATTTACCAAATTGGGAAGATGGTGGAATTAATTTACCGGATATTGATTTATATATTACCTCATCTGTTATTAAAAACATAACACTATGGTTAAATAATTCATATACACCTATCTGGAAACAAGCCCATTAGCAGATTTACATAGAAATCAATTATAATCACATACAAGACAACTTAACAGTAATATAATCACCCCTTATATGGATGTTAAAAGTTTATTTTTTAGGGAAAAGGAATAATATTAATAAATTGTCATCAAACTATATAAGCTCTACACTTTCAGTGTTCAAAACATATATAACCAAAATACCAAATATTAATTCATGGATTTTTCTTATTTTCCTTATAGCTTTTACACCAAATATTCTAGATACATTCCAAATATCTAAAATAAATATACTTAAAGAAGAAACATTAATCTTTTGGCATCAACTTATAGAGAAAGGGACAATTCTAACAAATGAACAGATAATTTATAACTATAATATAAATAAAGGCAATTGGTTGTTTTTACAAAATCTAAGGTATTTTCTTATAAATAAAATAGAACAAATGCAACCTTCAGTTAGACATGAAGCTCCAAAACTCA
The DNA here is from genome assembly GCF_019279795.1 of Protopterus annectens. Taxonomy (NCBI): domain Eukaryota; kingdom Metazoa; phylum Chordata; order Ceratodontiformes; family Protopteridae; genus Protopterus; species Protopterus annectens. The sequence goes on from NC_056726.1 coordinate 1,970,516,519, forward strand.
TTGAATACCTTATTCTTATCACAAAACAGCCTTATCAGGGTACAGGTTATTTGTCTAATATCTATAAAATTGTTAAAAACAAAAACTATCATGAAAAATCATACTGGGATTATTATACTTTAATAAACAACCATCCTCCAATTGAAGAAGAAAAAAGTAATATTCTAAAATCTTCCAAATTTTCTACATTATCAAAATACTGGCAATTATTCACTTGGAGATATCTACACAGACATTTCTATACACCACGTAGGTTAGCCAAAATGTATTCTAGTGAAGATCAATGTTGGAGATGCCATACCATGATAAAAGCAGATTGGCAGCATGTTTTTTATGAATGTATATGTCTCAATATGTACTGGAAATCCATTAACTATTTTTTCAGACTGTTTATAATGATAATTTTCGATTAATAAAATCTTTAATTTTATTCAACTCTCCTATTCCAAACTGTGTACCAAAAAAGACAGTAAAATCCTATGGTCACTATTGGCAATTTCACGTAAAATCATAACTATATACTGGAAAAATGAGGCTTCTCCTACGTTCAAGGAATTTGAGAATTTAACAACAGTTGCTCACATGGAAATATTAACAGTGAAGAACAGAACTAGAAGATCTACTTCTTACTATTACTCTTGGATGAAAGTACTGGAAATACTCGAAAAGATTGAAGAAGATATATCATCTTATGTTTCTAACTTTATGTAATATAGAATTTCAATGTTATTTGCATAGACACCAATGTAAATAGTTATATAATGGTTTGAAGTTAGTAATGTTTTAGAATTGTAAATATGTTATTTATCTTTATTTCATGTAATGTTTCTTAAGACATCTTATTTGAAATAATATTTAGTAAAAGAAAAATTGGAAAGGAAAGCTTATTTTGGTCATTGTTATATACATTGGGTGGTATATTGGGGTTGCAGTTAGGCATGATGGTAAGCAATTGCCCTTCCGTTGTCTCACATGGCATTGTGTTTAGTGACTGCCAGTGCATTTGCCAGGTAAGAATTGTAACTCATTATGAAGCTAATGGTAGTTATGATAAGTGAGAATTTAGTTAATATACAGACATTATGTAAGGTTATGGTTAATATTTTATTACTGGGGAGGGATCATTGGGTTAATATATAAACGCTTCACTCCAAAATAAAAATAGTTATTTATTATGCATCAAAATCAAACTGGTTTCGGCTAACCAGCCTTCTTCAGTGAAAAAGCATTTATCAAGCAATGTTAATCATGAATATTTATAGATGATTCCAACCAATGAAAACATGGTATAGTCCAATGTAAACAAGCAAGAATGCAGTAGCATTTAAATATGTGTTAGAAATAATACAGTAGAGGCATTATCAAGTATAATAGAACAAATCATATAAGCATATGATTTTCAATTTAATATATTCTTGGATGCTTGCTTATATATTCCCTCTTTCCAATATTGCAATATATAGCTCAAAAACAGTTATATACATTGATGTAATAATATATGACACAATATTGTTAGGAAAGACCTAAATGGAAAAACCTGTCTTGTTTATCCAAATAAATCCAACAATGTCTATATACAGTTCGAATATTCAATAGAACAACAAGGTTTTCTGAAACAATTGTTAACAAATAAGTATGTATGTATCAACACAAATATATAAAAAATGGAAGTAAATCCATACTTAAAGTTAACAAATGGATACATCTCATGCATATTTATATATTAGGCATATCTTATAATTAAACATATCCGAACATAATTACATTTTCAACCCTATTTTTAATCTGTATACACCATATAAATATTATGAGTAATAAGGATATGCTCATGTATAAATTTCATAACAATAACTAATAATTCACCACATGGTACACTCATATTCAAAATTAACTTACAAGAAGTTATGATAACATAACCACCTAAAGTTGATGCATACATTGCCTATGTTGTATTGTTCAGACAGGTTATAACTGGTCATTAAGGCCTGGGGGAAATAATGCCCCAAGATGAATAATCCAATACTTTTCTTTGTGGTTCAAAATACTGTGCCAACCCTGTTGGTTGCTTCTGTTCCCTATAATTTTATCAATGATCATTAACATGAATCTGGCATTAGCATGTTTAATAGTGTGTCTATAGAGGGCATTGGTCTCTTTCTTATTTCTAATGTAACTTTTGTGTTCACTCATTCGTATTCTAAGGGAGCGTGATGTTTGCCCTACATAAAATGCTGAACATTGACAAGTGGCTAAATATACAATCCAACTACTACTGCAGTTGCCAAAGACTCTTAAATCATAAACCCTACTAGTGTTAGCACTAGTAAATTGTTTGAGTTTACTTACTTGTTGACATGATCCACAATGTCCACACGGAAAGGTACCCAAAAGCTGATCTCCAGTTATGGTAATTTGTTTGTATATTGCACCCCCACTTTCCTTATGCTTGTAGTGGGAGAATAAGGCACCCAGTGTTTTACCCCGTCTGTATGAAAATTGACATTTGGGACCCAAAAGTCTTCTTAGTTCTTCGTTAGCCAAAAGTAAGTTCCAATGGGTATCTAGAATGTTTCTGATGATATTGTGATTTTGTCCATATGTGGTTACAAACCTGAGCGTAGATTCAACCCCTGTAGTTTCTCGTTTTTTATATTGTAATAATGTATTTCTGTTCTGATCGGCAGACCATTCACTTGCTCTAAGTATATCAGATTCTCTATAACCTCTTTACATAAACCTGTTATAGAGATCCAGTTTGGCCTGATCAAAATCATGTTGGGATGAGCTAATTCGTTTGATACGCATAAATTGTGATTTGGGTATATTGCGGATGGTGTGGTGTGGATGCATACTAGAAGCATGGAGCAAGGTGTTATACTGTGGATATTTCCTGTATGTCTTGGTATTAAGAGTATGATCATCATTCCTGTAAACTGTAACATCCAAAAAATCAGTGATGTCTCGATTAGATGTTACTGTAAACTCTATACCCCAAATGTTTCCATTCAAATATTCCACAAACTCCTGCAAGTATGCTAAGTCTGCACACCACACCATCCAGCAATCATCCAAATATCTGCGCCATATGTCAATCTCAACCATATACAAGTTATGGAGTGGATTGTAGATCATACACTCCTCAAAATATGCCATAAATAGGTCTGCATATATGGGAGCAAAAGATGCCCCCAGAGCAGTCCCTTGAAGTTGCCAATAGCACTCTCCTTGAAAATAAAAGACATTTTTATTGAGTACATGTTCCGCCATACATATAAGTAGTGTGTTGAGTCCAGGTGGATATAAAGCTGATTGTTCAAGCCAATACTGTAATGCCTGCAGGCCAGCCCAGTGGGGTATGCTAGTATATAAGGATTTCACATCCAAAGTACACATGAGCCAATGTGGTTCTAGTTGTGTATCCTATATAATTTGAAGAAATTGGGTTGTATCCTGCAGTCTGGCCCTAACAGATGTAAGTAATGGTTTCAAATGTTGTGTTAAGAAAACTGACAAAGGTTCCATAAGGGAACCAATGCCTGACACAATTGGTCTCCCGGGGGGGGTTAGAAATGCATTTGTGTATCTTTGGAAGAAGATATAAGATCTGTTTTTAAGAATCTGTAACCTTCAGGTGTTTAACTATGCTCTTAGTAATGATCCCTTCCTCTTCTGCCGAGCTCAAGAACATGTTTATTTCTTTCTTGAAAACCAGGGTTGGATCAATGGACATATACATGTAACATCTGGTATTAGAGAGCTGTTCCTTACCTTCATTCAGATAATACCCCATATTCATAACCACAACTGCCCCTCCTTTGTCTGCTGGTAATATGACAATGTTATGATTATTCCTCAATTCCTCTATAGCCATCTTTTCCGAAGGGGAAAGGTTTTGACCCATGATATGAGATTCCATATGTGGGAAATGTAGATCCCTAAGTACTGATTGTTGAAATATAGATACGTTTGTTCATGGGCGGTTGGAATTCAGATTTACAAAATCTGAATTAATTTGATCTTTGAGAGGTTTGAGAAGTTTGGTCTGAAAAAAACAATTTAAGATTAAGATTATGACAAAAGCAAATAACATCAGACACTATACTGTACTCATCTGAAAAAAAGCCCGGTACAAATCCAAGACCTTTATTGAGTAATTGCTCTTGTTCTTTGGTAAGTATTACATCTGACAAATTCAACACATTTTTATGATCATTATCAGTGGTAAATGAAGTGATGGTGGGATGCGGCTTCACAAGTAAAGTAAGCTAGTGGAGGTATTTATGCTGCTTACTGGGTCAGGATGAGCGAGGTCACACTGTTCTGGTTAACATTATATGGATGTTGATGCTGTGGTTAATATCAACTATACTATGTTTAAGTTATAATTAATAAATATTGATTAGCAAAGTTGTGTTTATGGAAGTTTAATAAAGGTCATCAAATTTCATTCGTTGTGATGTATTTACTGAAGGGGACTAGGACAAATAGTGACTACCCTGCATATGTTCAACTGTATTCAAAGCAATATGCAATGTGTCACTGTGAAGTTGGTCCAGTGGTATAGTATTTCTAAACAGTTCAGAGGTATTGCTGAACAAAACTGAATTTAGTAGTAATTCTGCATTATGTCGGTTGCTTTGAAGTTTTGCTGTGGACGTTTGTAGCCTCTAAATGAATTGTGTATTGCAAAGAAGGAATCCAAATGAGTGAAGACTTTTGCAGTAAAAAGGAAAATAAATTATTGAGGGTTTTATTATGTATGGAGTAAAATCTTAACAGGCTGTTGAAGCAAATACAAAGTATGGTGCTTTGCAACAATGCAGTGGAAAGAGTATATGTCTTATCTGATCCAGGCATTTCTTAAATTTGTGATTTGCCCTGGGTATCACTCAAGTGAAAATCACTGTGTGCTAATATTTTATGGAAATTACTATATTGCTTCTGAAAACATGGTTTTGGTGGGAATTTCTGGAACTATAGTGTGGGTAAGCCCTTCTTGCTAAGAATTTATATTGTGCCATGTGTGGAAAGCACTGCCACATGCTTTATCCAGCACTGTATTTTCACTAGGTCATGTCTTTTGCACATAATATACTTCAGTGCTGTGGAAAAAATTATACACTTTATCACTGACATCACCGGCAAGCTTCAATATTGTATACAATCATGCACTTTTTAGAACTAATAACAGAAAATATTTTTTTCTTATTTCAGGATAAGTTATTTCAGAAGGCCAGTGGAGCATTCCTGGGTGCACTTGTTGAACCTGCTTTTGTAAGCATTGTGAGCATTGTAATTGGTCACGGAAAAGAACACTATCTTTATATGCCTAAGTGGCTTTCAGAGGTAATATTATGATAATGTTTCATTGACAATTTATTTGTATGTGGTTAGGCAACCTTCAAGATTTTCAGGTATTTTTGGAGACCGTCCTATGCTGAGGCACTTAAAAAAACTCTCCAAATCTCAAAGGCATCCTAAGCCAACAAACTGCAAAACCTACCCTCAGCAATCACTAAAGTACACACCAAAAGCAACATCTAACACTACAATAAGCTTATGTCCAGTAATCCCCAAGAGCAAAGCCCGTAAAGCAAGCAAACACTTTACCTGGTACTCTTGTCATAGGGGATTCTATTGTATGACACACAGATACCACTCTCACCAGGATGGACAAGGAGAAGATAGCAGTTAGTTGCCTATCTGGAGTTAGGATCTGCAATATCACACACTCAAGTCATTGCACCACAGGTACCAATATGACTGTATCATAGTCCATGTGGGTGTAAATTATCTGAGGTGTACCTCACTAGACTATGAAAAGAGACATCATGACTCTCACTGAATGCGTGTCATAGACATGTATGCCCCTTGCATTGGTCTTCCTTCTACCTTCACTAAGGATGATGCTACAGTATGAACAGAAAATGATTGATTTTAATAATTGGCATTGTTTCTGGTGTCACTCCAGGGGAATCCTCTATCTGTCAGCATGGGAGGACATGGTTAACAAACCACTTTGTTTTACATTGCAAGAATGGCCTACACCTGTCCCCATGGGCTTTCAGTTACTGACTAAAACATTACCCATCCCATTAGAGCTTTTTTAGGCAATGTCAAAATGACAACACTACCAACATAGCAAAAAAAAAAAAAAAAAAAAAAAAAAAATAAGCAATCTTAAGGTGTTACCGCCTAGGAGCCTAAACAGAAAATTTCACGTCCTGCAAGCTCTCCTTACTCTGGAGAATGTAGACATTTGTGCTGTTACTGAGATTTGGTTTAAAGCCACAGAAAGTACTCTAGCAGTGGAAGGCTACAGTGCCTTCTACACATTTATACCAACAGCAGCCAGATAGGGGCTAAAGGGGGAGGTGTCTTGATCTGAGTTAGCTGCAAATGCAACTCTAGGTTAGTTAAACAGAACGATGCCTTGGAGCTCATCCATGTCCAAGTCTCCATAGACAAGGTTCCCTACCATGTCCTGGCCAGCTACAGGTCACCTTCTATGACCCACAAGACTCACATCTCTTATCTTGACCTACTAGAGATACTCACCATCAAAGCAAATGCCCTATTCATGCGAGACCTTGACTACCACTCTATAGACTTAGAAATGTACACTGCCCTCTAATTCAAAGGCACAGCATTTCCTATGGTTCATCAACATAAATACCCTGAACCAGATAGTGTACTCTACAACCACATGATCAAACATATTGGACCTAGTACTCACCAGCATGGAAAGAGGGTTACACCCTTGACATGTCCATGTTTTTGACATCAGACCACAAAGTTGTCTTCTTTGGAATAATAAACAGCCTGGAAAACCCAACTAAACCTGTAATAGTTAGGAACTAAAGCAAACTACATCCTATTAAGCATCAGTTTGTCAAAATGCAGTGCTCCCTCAAACTGTGAGAACACAGCTACCTATGCAGAATTAGTTACAGAAACCCTATACAAGCATGTGTATGGCTGCACTGAAGCTGTCATACATACCAGAAGTAAGCCCAGATCTAACACCAAAAACAAGCCACACTGGTAGAATCCTTATCTTAACAGGCTATATAACAAAAGAAAAAAGTCATGGCCAAAATCAGAAAGAGCAACTCTCATAGAGACAAGAGCTCTCTGATTCAACTAAACAAGAAATTAAGAGGTCTAATAAAGTCCAACAAGGTCAAATACAAGGTCAGGATAGCCTCCCAGACTATGGACAATCACAAGGCCTTCTTCAGCTATGTCAAGAAATGTAAAAGTAATAGTCAGCAGTGTGCAGAACTGGTGGTAAATGGCACAACCTCCACTGACCAGGGTTACGTAGCAAATCTACTGGCTTATAAATATAGCTCTAACTTCACCCCCACCACTACCCCATTATCCCCTGTGAAATCCCTTCTAGCATATCCCTGTCAACTGTTAACAGGGAGAATGTCTGGTAGGTGCTTGCTAAGGCCAAAACTACTGTTTCATTGTGCCCCCCCCCCGACAATATCCCTAGTTACCACCTAAATAAGCTAAAACATAACCTAACAGGACCACTTGAGGCACTCTTCAACTACAACCTCAACACAGGTTACATGCCAAGTGAAAGGAGAGCTGCAACAGTCATCTCTCTTCATATGGACCATCAACTGATCTTTGCAACCACTGTCCCATCAGTCTGATGAGTCTAATATACAAAGTAATGGAATAAATTAACATGGAAATGATCAACAAGGACATTGGCAACCTACAGACACTGGAATCATCCCAGTTTGGCTTTGTTAAGGGAAGGTCTTTTCCTGCTTGATCTGGTAGACTTCTTTGAGAGTGTCACCATGGATATGGATGAGGGGAAAGCAGTGCATACCACCTACCTTGACTTGGCCACGGCATTGGATACAATACCCCACTCAGGTATTGCTGACAGACTTACCAAAACACAGGAAACCACAAATGCAAAAAACACAAAATACACAGAAGCCTCGATGCACCAGTACAAAGAGCTTTACTAAGTACAGCCACCACTGGAATCTCAGCCTTTCACCTTCAGAGGATACTTAATTGCAGAACAGCTCCTTTATATACAGGTGAACCCCCACCTAATTAAATTCAATTAACTTCATTAAAATATACTTTAAAGTGCCCAGCAACCCTAACATATCCATTTAATATTGTACAAATTCCAGTAAATATAAATATATATTTGCACATGGAATAAAAAAACTTACACATTCAAATTCATACACCAAAATGTCACAATGACAGAAGTTCAATGGAATAACTTTTCTTAAACACCTTTAAATAATTCTTAATAATAGATATCAGAAACATATTAATTTACCAAGTTAATCTACCAGGTTAACCTCAAGGTTGAGGCCCTGGGATGCAAGGTTTTAAAATTTAAAATTAATTTACTTTACAACTCATTCAATTTATTACTAGCATCCCCTCACCCCTCTGTGCAAAATAGGTGTGCTAGCACACTAAAAAAGAAAGAACCATCATCACCAACAAGTACATTATTGAAATGATCACCCACCAGACTTCTCATGTTTTTGTTGCTAATATCCCCCAAATATTACATTAATTGAACTAAATAAAAAGATCTGATTTAAGACTGATGAAAGCTGACAAGGGTAGTGGTCTTGTTTTTATGTATTCTACTGATTATGTCAAAGAAATTAAAATCATGTTAAATAATTCTTTAGAATATAAAATTGTGACATTATTTGAGATTCATTGTAAATACAAGTACATTCACAGCATTTTGTTGGATTTGTTAGCTAACAACTCTATTACTTTTGACTGTTTCCAGTTTATGAACGCTGAAGCTCCAAGGTTAGCTATACTTTTTGGGATACCCAAGTTGTATAGTCAGCTTTTTCCACTAACTTTTAGGCCTATTGTTTCAGCTTCAGGTAGTGTTACTAAGGGGATTTTGCTGGTGCTAATAAATCCATGAACTTCCTACATACCAAAAGTACCTACTATGTCCTGTCTTTGAACAAATTCCTTCTTCTATCCATTTTTATAGTTTACTTAGGTGTTAGGATGTCCCTTGATATGGCTAAAATCATACAACATAATGCTAACTCCCTCCTGAATAAAATTAAACAAAAAAATTAATAGTATAATATTTTCCTCTTGCTTTTAAGTAAACTACAACTAATCAGTTTGTGATAACGTCTCTCCATATATCCTTTTTCTGATACATAAAATGAATGTATGCAGTCATCCTATATGTAGGAAAACCACTGGGTATCTACAGAAGGCTTGAGCTCCACAACTTACTACACTGTAACAAAACTATAAGTCGACAATACTTGAGGGCACAAGGTAGCAAGAAGCTTCAATGGTTTCCAGTGGAACTAATAGTCATTATCATATATTCAGTTTTCAAACTTATCTCCATCCTGCACAGTCTGTGTACCAAGAGGGCTAGAGTTATGACTGAAGACAAAGATCACTGGTAAACAAATTGTCAAAGGAAATGTTATGGGACAATCTAAATCTATTCATTGATATTAAGGAACTGGTGTTGTGGAATTGCATTAGTTGTGCATTACTATATAATTCAGACAATTTTGACACTATAACCTATGCTTTGTACTCATTCCAGGTAATCTAAAATAGAAGTGGGAGGACTAGAATGGTGACAATGTCTTTAGATTAGATTTCTTGTTCAAGCAGATTCTTCCAAAGCATATTCACAGATCCAAAGCTTGTATTTATTAGAGCAGAGATAATACACATAATACGCATGCCAATATTAAATTAAACCCTCCTGTATTTAGGAGTGTAAGACTGAGGTGGTGACATTCAGGATGACCTTAGGATTATGTAGTGTCACTGGTACAACAGGTAGCACACTTGTCTTTGGTACAAAAGACTGTGAATTCTTTCAGCACATCAGATAGATTGATTACTGACACTGCAGTCCAGCATAAGGGGGGGGGGGGTGCTGCACTCCTGAGTGTGTTGTCCTTCGGATGAGATGTTAAACTGAGGCCCCATCTGCCTGAGTTGGTGGTAACTCAGGTGGATGTAAAGGATCCCATGGCACCTGTTGAAAAGAATAGGGGAAGTTCTCTGATGTCCTGACCAAATTTCTTCTAATAGTATAAGCATGACCTCAGGTTTCCTTTGTAAAGAGGCTACTAGCCTAGTGTGGTTAACCCAGTCAACAAAGGATAAATAAATAGAAAACAAACTAAATGGACTGATATGTTATCTATGGATATTTCTGTCAATGTATTGGTACAATATCTACTTCATTGCACAGATCCGAATCATCCTACACTGATGAATTTACTTGTCTTAAATTTTTATATATGTAGCTGCACCCTCTAGAAAGATCTAGCAAATCACAATGATGCAACTGTGATGCATGCTGAAGCAATAAATCACTATCTCCTATTTCCTTATGATTTGGGAAGTTCAAACAGACTTCATTGATGCCAGCATTTATCTTGGACAAAATCTGTTTAGCTTTGATTACCAGACATATTTGATGTTTCTTCTTACTCTTGGGTGTTTCCAGGGCTAGATACAATCATACACAAACATGTATAAATTGGACAAGAATGGTTTTTGCTTCTTTCTTAGCCTTAATCCATAAACATTATCAGTGGACACCAACAGAAGGGATTTTACAATTTCTTATACTTTTTACCAAAACTGAGTAAATGGAAAACTAAGAACTTGGACATGCATACTTGAAATGAATACTGCTGTACGTCACATTCTGGCATGCAGTACTGTTAGAGACAAGTTATGAATGTACACTCAGTGCTCCCTTTGCCCTGACATCCAAAACTCTTTTTAATACAGCCACAACTGCACTTAGAAAAAATGTTAGGGGTTTCTGCTGTCATCATTAATCTGTATGTGCCAAAAGTTTTAATTCAATATGCTGCTGCCAGACCTTGCCCAAGGAGAAAGGTGTTCAGACCCCGTCTGACATGTCATGGACTGCATGGTACAGAAATTGTACAGTGATAAGGAGTGGACAGAAAAACAAAAGAGGAAATATGCAACCTCTGCTGCACTCACCTGAGACCCCAGGGAAATCATGGAGAACCCTATCCAGTGGGAACAAAGGTATGTGTAGCATTATGAATACTAGCTACAGGATCTTTTCAGAGGTCCACACACCACAAATTAGGGGTGTCACAGGCCTCAGCTTCTAGAATCTTTTATATCACTTTTTCAATGCAATAATGCAACATATACGGGATCATATCTGGTTCCCACGCACTCTAGAGGAGAGAGCAAAACTGCAACACTTTTATGCAATAGCACACTTCCCTTTGGTTTTGGGGGCCATAGTTTGCACAAACAAAGAAAAGGAGGTGCATCAATATAAAACATTCCACTCCATTAACTGTCACATTATCTGTAATGTCCAAGGGGTCATCTGCAATTTCTGCTGGTAACCCTGGCAGTTTTCACAACTCACACATATGGCACAACTGTGACCTGTACACAAAGTTTGCTTGGGGTAACTTTCCACGAGTATCTAGTGGGAGATGTAGATTATGTGGTAGAACCTTGTCTTATGGCACCCATGAGCAAATCCACACAGCCCCATAGACCAAGCACACAATAATGCCTATGCTCAAACTAGGAATATAATTGAACATGTATTTGGCTTGATCAAATCAAGGTTTCATTGTCTAGACATATCAGGTGGTCTCCTGCAGTATGATTCAGTCACCTCTGCCAAAATACTCACAGTCTGTATCATGTTGCACAAAATCATTCTCAGGAAACAGCATCAACAAGGACAACAAAGCCCAGGACCACAATTCCCAAGACCACAGGCAGGGCCAGCAACTCCAGCAGATAAGATGAGGAGTCTGAGGAAGAACTACTAGCTGCTGTTGGTGCTGTCAGACATAGGCATGTACAATATGCTATGGCTCTGGCTAAGAGGCAATGGATAGCACATACAATTACCACTTAAATGAAAAACTAAGATCCTATGCACATACTAATATTAAAAGCGATGGCTGCTAAAGTCCTCAGCCTTTATTCAACCATGTAATAGCTGCATCCTATCAACATCAGACAGGGTCAACTACCATCTAATAGCTGCAGTATTATCCAATGTAAGTGCTAAACATGTAAAAAAAAATCTCAGTGCTTACTATCATGTGTAAATACATATTTGTTAATAAGATGAAACATGTTTCAACTCTACAGTAATGTCAGCAGTAAGTCATGAGTGAATTATGCAGCACACATCTATGGTTGTGCCCAGTACTGTACATCATGCATGACATTTGACCAATGTAGATAAACCAATAGTGAGCATGTCAACATTAGCCAACATTTGCACAAGTTTAACAGCAAGCAACAATTCATAACTAGCAAGATAACCAACACAATTACATCATCAAATACATAATTAAAACTTTACTAATGAATGTGAAAACGAGATATTAATGAAAGATTTTTTTGCAATACATTTCATGAAACAAGTATCTGACTAAGCAAGCATTAGCTATCCACTCTGTACATCAGACATAGGCATCCCAAAATCAGAAAGAAGTATAAGGCATAGTCATCATCACTTGCACAGGGTGGGGTTGGGGTGGGGGGATTTACAGGAAGACAAACCTGACACCAAAGAAGTGAGTGTATGTAAGAGAACAGTTTGTCAGTAAGTATGCAATTTTCAGGACAAAGTAGCAGCATATTGTCATCATTCATTACTGATTGTTTAGATAAAATATGTGTGTGCATGTGTGGTGGTATGGGAAAGATGGTCTTTAATGTATGTAAGTCTGCGTGAACAAAATCAGAGTACCTGTGCTAGCACTATGTCTTTGCATCTTGGATAGGTATGATCCATGCATGGTAGAGTAGTCAGTTCACTGTCGTTGCCCTCAACAATATGAACTGCCTCTGCTGGGAGTTGCACTGTTAGTTCCATGGCCATAGCAAGAATTTGAAGTGCTACTTGAACAGGAATGATTCCAGCCGGATGAGCTGTCATTTTAATGACATATATGGCCATGACCATGTGGTTTACCATATCTGGATGTTGACCACTGATGGAGCAGTGGACGTGATGTCACTATGAGATCTTGCACAGTTGTACTGGCTAACACCTGAGAATTTATTAGCTCTCTGTCCACACAGATGCTGACCCTCCCCAGGATATGTTCCATTACAGACACTGTCTGATCCAGTGTGTCATTTATGTACAATGTCTTATTTTTTGCTTGTCATGCCTATGTCCTCCAACATCATTGATGTCATTGACCACTTGCTCCCAGATATAATCATAGAAGGATATCTCAGATCTCCCCCTTTCTAAAAGGAATAAGCCATGTCTCCTTAGTGCCTGTATGATGACTTCATTCTCCGCATCAGTGTATGGCTGTTTACGGAGACCACATGTCTTGGAAACCATGGCCCTGTAGGTAATAAAACATAAGAAGAGAAAAAAATGGAATTAAGTAACAAAAATGTGAGTGCAAACAAAATAAGTATTTTGAATGTATTCAGGCATTATACACAAAAGAAATGCAAATGTAAGGCTCTGTATGAACACACAGAAAGGTATACCTCCCGCCAAGAAAAGTAAATTAAAATCATGGATAAAAGTCCGTAAGGATGATAATGCATAATTGTATATTACATAACAGCATTACAAAAGCATTTATACTTAATTAGAAATGAGCAGAATTATTTGGATCTCCACATGTGTTGATGGATGTAATCATAGCCAGTGTGACAAAAATATCTCACAGGTATAGCACATTTATTAGGCTACAAGTGAAAGTTTCCCTGACATTGCATTCATGGAATAGTCAAGTTTCAGATTCACACTCAAATATTCTTATAATGAGATGTAATATATACTTAAAAAATGTTTTAATTAAAAGAAATAACTGATATGCAGGGTTATAACACAAGCAATGGACAAACAGTGCAGACAGCAAACAATGGTATTGTGAAATTTAATGCATCAGTAATGTAAAATACAAATCCCTTTGTAAGAAACAGCAACATACATTTACAGAAAATCAGTTCAGAAACAGACAAAAGTATTGCAAGGCAAATAGCAGTATCAAAAATTATGTGTTTCGAAACAGTCTCCCTTACTTTGATGCAAGTGCCTTACCTACACAGTTAGCTTATATAGTGCAGATTCGCCTTGTGAGCACTGTAAATATGCAAATCAGGTGTCAAATAATTAGCATTCATTAATGTCACAATCTGCACTAAGTGCTGGTAAGGTAAACATGGAGTAAGGGCCTACCTAATTCCATGCACATGCCCTAGCAGCGTAATAACAAGCATTGATAAGTGTTACTTGCTAAGGGTGATGATTATTGTAAATTCAGGAATAGTTCAGTGCTTCACACTCCTGCTGCTTTTAAGTACATTTACTGAGGGTGTGTCAGGGAGTATAGATTTAACAAAAAATGAGGGCTTAAATTGACTGACCTAGGAAAGTGCTCCTTTATTACTAAATGCTTATGATCTAATTTTGCCTCTGAGTAAAAAGTAATTCATATGAAGTACATAGCAGTTAAATAATAATAGAAACATACATCAAAAAAAACCCAAATGATATTGCATTTATGCTAGGCTACCATAAAAAGAATACTTCTCACCAAATAAAGGTCAGAAAAAAATGTAGTATTGAAAACATTGTTTGCTATTGTGACAGGAATTATGATCTAAATTACAAAGGACAATTGTGGCAAAGGACTTACGTAGGACCTTTAATGGAAAGTGATGCAATGTCACCTCTTGAGAATATGTAAGCTACTTTCCCTTCTTCATAAATACTTTTGTTGTCTGTGACAATAGTGAAACAGTCTCTAATCTGTCATGCCAATGCCATAGTATCAAGGTTCAGATCTATATGTGGTGAAGTTTGTGTGTTATTAGTAACACTGATATTTTCATTTTGTAAGAAAACAAAAGTTGAGAGAGCATCATGAAGAGATACTCATTTTATTTTTAACTTTGGCTGTATCCATTGTGCCACTCGGCATTGCAGAATGGTGACTATCAGCAGTCACTAGTAGTGAAAGATGGTTCACCTCCCAAGTAAGAAAATGAAAAATTTAATTTGGCCTACTTTCACTAGTACAAAGAAGTCTGCCTCAGTTGGGTGGCAGTCAGCACTGTGGATAGCAGTGAGTGAAGAAAATGCACTTGTTGACTTCCTGTTTTTGTGGCATAAGGTGTCAGTGCAGTCAGTGTATAAAAAGAGGACAGGTAATGCAGAGTTTGAATCCAGTTTACAGATATTTTTTTTTTCTCGGGGAGGGGTCAGAATAAATATTACATTTTGGTATATGAATGCGTTGTTGCTGAAAACAATTATTTTCAGTAGTAATAATAACATGTGATATGCACGGGGTGAAATATGAAATTTCCACACTGTGATAATACATAAACACTAACATGATATGTAGAAAACTGTATTGGAAATGTGTTATATCTCCCAAGTAGTACCCTGACAAACAGACAGACAGAAAATTCCTTTGAAATTATGCCAGTATTACTTAAGTCAAAAAAGATCTAATGTCAACTGCTGTCTGCCTCCTTTCAAATATTTGGCATTATCTAAAGGCCTGATAATGTACCATGTTCAGTCATAGCCTCTCCTCAGGCTTTGTGCCCACGGAATGGTGCACAACAACAGTTATCCCACTCCACAAAGGGGGAGCCACCACGGACCCTGGGAACTACCGCCTCATTAGCCTAATGAGCTTGGTCTGAAAGGCTATGAAGCATATCATCATGGAACTTATAAACAATGACATTGGTAATCTCCAAACTCTGGACCCTACCCAGTTTGGGTTTGTAAAAGGCAGATCATGTCTCCTAAACCTGATAGACTTCTTCGAAGAGGTCACCAAAGCCGTAGATGAGGGTAAGGTGGTTCACACAGCCTATCTAGATCTCGCCAAGGCATTCAACACCATCCCCCACTCTGGAATTATAGACAAACACACTAAACTAGGTATAAATCCCTATGTCACAAGATGAGTTGCCAACTGGCTCACTGACAGAACCCACACTGTGAAAGTAGCAGACTCTAAAGCCAACTTCAGATCAGGGACAAGTGGAGTACCACAGGGTTCAGTCCAAGGTCCTCTCCTGTTTGGTATCTACTTCTCTGAAGTACAGGCTAACACAGAAGGTCTTTCGCTAAAAAACTTTGCAGACGGCTGCAAACTAGGAGCCATAATCAAAACTCCTAATGATGTGGACATCCTACAAAAGGGCCTCAATGAGACAGATGCCTGGTGTCAAAGCCATGGCCTCAAGCTCAATGCCAAAAGTGCATTGTCATCCCTTTTAGTAAAAACTCTGTACCCATGAGCTACCACATAGGCGGTAGTCTACTTAACACTGAAAGTGTGATAAGAGACCTTGGGACACAGGTGGACGACAGTCGCTCCTTTGATAATCACAGTAGTCAGGAACTCCTTCTACGTGGCACACCTCGTCACAAAAGGTTTCTCATCCAGGAAAAAAACGGTCATTGTTTCCCTCTACTCATCACTCATTAGACCCATTATAGAGTACAACACCTCTTTTGTTATGTACCTCACAAGACATCTACAACAACTGGAAAGGCCAGAGAAATACCTCACAAAGAGGATTACTGGCCTCAAACAGATGCCCTACACATACCATCTCAAAAAACTCCAGCTTTACTCTGTCACATATCACCTACTCAGAGGCGATCTCTGCCTAACATACAAAGCTATGTCAAACCCAGAGCTGTTGGACATGCTCCACATGAAGAAATCCCAATCCCTCCGAGCTGCATGCTCTAGGGACCTAAACCTTGTCACCACAATAAACAGAACATGCTGGAGGGATAGATTCCTGTCCCAGAGACTTCCCGTACTCTGGAACAAACTACCCATCTATATCAAACAAAGCTCCTCATTAGCACTGTTCAAGAAAAATCTTGATGATTGGATGGGAGATAGAAAATTCACCCCGGGGATCACTTCTGTGGCTCTGCTTGACAGGGGCACAGGAAAATAATCTTGGTTGGCAAAAGCCAGAGTACCATTTGGCTAGGTTTATATAGGCCCTAGGGCTAATAGCCTAGTACCTACCTATGAACCTATGTGTGACAGAAGTCCAAGTTCAGATGTGGCAAGGAGCTGTGAAAAGGGTGAATGTGATAGTTTAATGCACTATGTGCTCTTGTAATTATGATAAATATATCCTTGAATTGCTTTAATTTTCCTTTCAATTGTTTTCAATTTCTTTAATACAAAGGCAAAAATGAAAAATTTAATTTGGGCTGCCTTGGCACCATTATCCTTCTGCCAGCAGTCTGGACAGTACTGAGTGAAGAAAATGCTCCTGCTAGTTAAAGATGTCTGGCACAAGCTGCAAATTCATTGAATAGGGACCAAAAGTAGAAGTACTTGGGGGGGGGGGGGTCAAATGTTTTGTAAGGTTACTTTAGTTTATGGTGTCATATGAAGTATCGACACAAATTTTGGGATATGAATTCAACACCCTGTGTCTGTATGATAAATGCTGAATATGTTGACGACCTTTGTGAATTGCTGTTAGCAAAGTTTTGTTGTGGAAAAGTAAACTAATCTTGTTGTGGTTAACAACATTTGCTAATCATTGTCAAAAATGACAAGTTTCTAAAGTGTGAGAAATGAAATTTACTAACATGATGAATATTGACATATAAAGAATATATTATAGATCACTTATTCATGCATCCTAGTTAGTATTCATGACAATAATACATTTACCCTGTCAAAATATGTGTCATAAATAAGATGACATCATTCTCTGTGTATCCCCTTCATGAATAATTGACATTACTTGAATCCCTGATAATGTGCATTACAAATGCAAGTTCTGGTGTGGCAAGCCAGTGTTATAAGTATTATTGATAGATTGGTATATTTTTAATTACAAATTTTAATTTTTAATTACAAATTCATATCTTTGTTCATTTGTTTGCCTTTTTCATTTATGTACTGCTTGTCAGTGTGCAATGACATTTCACAAGTAAAGGCCAAAATGAAAAATTTAATCTGGGCTGCCTTCAGTAGCACAAACAATCCTGGCACAGTTGTGCTGCTGTCAGCGCTCTGGACAGTACTGAGTGAAGAAAATGCACTTGTCAGTTAATGATCTCTGTGGCACCGGGTGTAAGTATAGTGAGGTTAGAGAAAGAGAACAGGTAATGTAGGATTAAAATCCAGTTTACATCTATTTTTGCTCGGTGGATCAGAATGACAATTGTTGCAAACATTTTTTTAGGACTGAAACATTATATAAAAATGAGTATTGTAAGTGTGTTTTTGCAACAAATTCATCATTAATACTTGCTATGTAAGTCCAATATCATTGTGCAAATTATGTTAACCATGACAATGATGAGGATAGTTAATTAAATGCACTTGCATATGTATAATGTGCAAAATACCTTTGTTATAATTATTATGACTCATCCCATATCATAAGTATTTTATTTATTTATTTTTATTTTATTTTACATTTGTTGACCGGGCTAGTCTAGCTGGATATATGTCCATTTTCAGTAGAGGCCCGGGGAGAAAAGCTCCAAACAGGAAATTGACAAAGTTAAACTAAGCAATTCTACAGAATTAAAACTAGGCAATACTAAATAAATTGAACTAAGCATTTCTATACAGAAAAGGTAATATAAACAAAATTTTATTTATTTATTTATTTTTTTTTACAAAATCACACTAGAAAGTTATGAGCAATTATTAGATAAAGGGAATAATAGAGTTGAAGGCAGTGGATACAGGTGTAGGAATAGAGTTAAGATTATAGAATGGAAGAAAAAAGATATCAATGGGGGTTAGTACATGGACAAAGCCAGTGTGCTTTCAGATGTTTTTTAAGATGTTTCTTGAAAAGAAAAGTAGAATTAATGGTAGATAATTCAGCAGGAAGTTGATTCCAGACTTTACCTACGGTGTTAGCGAAAAGAGAATCACCAGCTTTGTTATTAGCTTTGCTGGATAAAACTAGGAGCTTGTTAGCAGAGCGTAATGTAGGTAGATTATTGTAAGGAGTAATAAGATTAGACAAGATAGGAGTGTTGTTAGGGAGGTGTAGAATCTTTTGTGTTATAAGCAATTGTTGAAAGAGTATATGGTTTTGCAGTTCTAGCCACCCTAGTTGTTTGATGTTAAGACAGTGGTGAGTTTTAAAGGCGGAACTTGTGATAAATCTAGTTATGCTATTATAACATATGGAGAGCTTAGTGAGGTTGCTTTTGGATAGATTGGTATATATGACAGAGGCATAAAAGAGGGTGGAAATGAGGTGGGTCTGAGCAATTGTTTTCCTTGCAGAGGGGGTAAGGAAGGTTTTATTCTGTAGAGTGAGCCAAGTTTTCTGTTAACAGACTTAATGGTGGCGTTTATGTGTTCATCATAATTGAGATGATTATCGATAGTTACCCCTAGTAGATGGGTTGTAGTGTCTGGGAAGATGTTGGTACCATTGTTAGAGGTTATAGAGAAGAAAGGAGTGGCTGATTTATGAGTAGGAGTAAAAAGCAATAGCTTTGTTTTTTGGGGGTTTAAGAGGAGGCAGTGTTGCATAAACCAGTTTTCAACATTCTGAAAAACAGTTTGTGTGAGGGAATGGAGAGAGGATATATCATTGGCTGTACATATTAATGTGGAGTCATCTGCATATTGAATGCAGGTGGCTTGGGGTATGTTGATGTGTAAGTTGTTGATAAATAAGGAGAAGAGTAGGGGATCTAGGATGGAGCCCTGTGGGACTCCGATGTTTACAGGAAGTAGTGAAGATAGACTGTTCTGCCAAAGTACTGCTTGCTGTCTATTTTCCAGATAGGATCTGAACCATTGTATGGCTTGGGGATTGAGAGAATGAGCCTTTAGTTTGTCAAGCAGCAGGTTGTGGTTTACCATGTCAAAGGCTTTTGACAGGTCGATAAATAGAGCAGAAGAGAAAGAGTTGTTGTTGCGATTCTTGTATATAGAGTCGGTAAAGGATAGAAGGGCAGTAGATGTACTGTGAAATGGCCTAAAGCCATGTTGGCAGTTAGCCAATAGGTTATTTTGTAGTAAGTGGTTAAGTAGCTGCTTGTGAATACATTTTTCCATTATCTTAGCTAAGGGGGAGAGTAAAGCAATAGGGCGAAAGTTAGAAAGCTCTGTAGATGGTCCTCCTTTATGTAAGGGGATGATATGAGATACCTTCCATAAAGTAGGGATTCTAGCTTCAGAGATAGTTCTGTTAATAAGGATAGAAATGGGATAGTCTATGGCTTTTGCAGCTATTTGTAGGTATTCAGATGGGAGTCGGTCAGCAGAAGGGGTGCAAGGTTTTAATTTTTGAAGTAGCTTACAGATGAGAGCTGTAGATACTGGTTGTATCTGAAAGGTAGGTGATGTAGGATTGCAGGTATTTGTTTGGGATACAGCAATGGGCGGTAAAGAATTAGCCAGGGTTTTAATGGCTTCTGTAAAGTAGTTATTAAAGGTGTCAGGGATCAGGTTGGAGTTACTTTTGTTGAAACCGATTGGGTCTGGAGTAGTAGTGTGACCTGGCTGAAGGAGTTTGTTTATGGCAGACCAGAATTTTTGTGGAGTTTGTTGATTGTTTTTTTGAAGATGTAGGTAGTAGTCTTTTTTGTCTCTAAGAATATCTTTCTTTGTAGCATTTCTTAGCTGTTTAAATTGGAGATGGGTTGTAGGACATTTGGTAGATCTCCATTTGGCCCAGATTTTATTTCTGAGTAGTATCTTTTGTCTGGTTTGTGGTGTGATTAGGACAGCATGTCATATGAAGTATGTATGGCACATACCCCAACATGTATTACTCAGGTCAAGCAACTCCATGTCTCTGAAATTAATTTATAACCTCAAATACTGCCCTTTACCTAGAACTCAAGGACCATGACTAGTCCAAGTCATACACTCATAGAGATATACATCTCTGTACATTTTGAAAGTAGTGTATCTCAAATAACCATACAAAAAAGGATGTTCTACTGCAGCATTGACAGTTTATAAGCAAAGGTCATCATCTTCTTATGAGTTCGATTCCAAACTGGTACAACTAAATTTGGATAGTGTATAACTCCCAACAGCCCAATATGCCACAAGTCTTGATATTTTACCTCTAACCAACAATGGTTATAGGCAATGTCATAAAACATGTTAGTGTTTAACATTGGAACATGTGTACATAGGTTGAGCAACACACATAGCCAAATCCCACTACCATATTTTTCTGCTTCATTGCTTTTAGATGCAATCATTGCCAATGTCTGCCAAGCCATTTTTCTGCTTTCAATTAAACAAATGCACCTAGCAAGGTTGGGCATCTTTGTACACTGGCTGTTACATGGGAGATCTGAATCGGTCTCCAATTCAGACACATAGTTCTAGCCTGACTTCTATAGAGATGGCTGCTGAAGATGAAGATGGTGTTCCATTTAGAATACAAAAGTTTGGTGTTGAGGAGTCCAGGATTTTTGTGGTATTCCTCATCAAGAGCTACCACCATAGGTTGCTGCAAGGGGATTATACTGGGTCTCGCTATAAGGTTGAAACCTAGAATAGCTTGACCAAGGCTGTCTCCAAGGCAACTGGCATTCCATGCACTGGGGAGCAATGTCATCACTATTACACTGACATGAAGAGGCACAACCAGGAACTCCTGAGCTGATGGGAGGATGAATTTATGACTGCAAGTATCTATCAATTGTGTAAGTATAGTGACCCATCACCAGTTAATGACATAGAATGGATTATCCAGCCAATGCAATTACTCATCATGCTTTCATAATGTTTTTCCCTACTGAACAGCCACAGAAGAGATAGCACAGAACCACAAGGGGCATCAGGAGATAATCTTTCATCAAAGAGAGGCATGAGTTAAGTATGTATCAGGTAAGAATGTAAGCCAGATAATACTTTTTAAGCCATCAGTCCATATCAGCTTGAGCAGACACACCTACACTTTTATCTCAAGCACACTTGGCTTCACCAATAGCTCTTGTGATTTCATTAAGCAATGCATACATCAGCCTACTTATGCATGGATTCAACTCCCAGCAGCAGAAATTAGCTTTTAGTACAGGATAGTATTTATAAAATATTAACTGCAATATTGAATGATATTAACAATTCAAAGTTGATAACTGAAATGATTAAATTGGATATCATATATCCAAAATGGCATAGTTAAATACATGTTTCAATTTTTTTATAATAGCACTGAGATTGATTTATTTTATATCATATTAATGCCTTTATATCATATCTGGATGTGGCAAAGGTGAACATATTAATGTGTCACATTTGTTTATGCATCTTATTCTCCCAGTTTTGCCTCCCTTAACTCTATCTCTCCCTTTTTTGGGGATATATTGCTACTGAAACCAAAATGACCATCAGCACAGGGAGCTTGACCAATGTCTGTGATTCAGCCTGCCATACCTCCACAGGTGGCTCTGTTGGCTTAACCACAGGCAGAACAGACATTCAGCATATCTGGTTTGCAAACGGTCAGCATTGCCTCCACATCTCCTACCCTATTTGCTCCACCTGTGTCAGGTAGCTCTGTCCTGACTGCTTGTGCAGGAGTTGGTGGAGGACACAATAGAGAGGGGTCTCAGTGTCTGAACTGGCAGAGTTGAAAAGACCCTGGGTTGGATTGCCCATTTGATGCCACATCTAGCACTGACCCAAGAAAGTGACACAGAAGACAGTGATGACAGTTCTGAGAGTAAGGTCTAGAGTCTCACTGTGATGAAGCTAGACGCTGATGCACTTCTGATTTCTCCTATCTATTCCCAATCATGGTGTCCCAACCTTTTGTGTCCATCACCATCCCTGTCTGTCTTGCATGTCCTGTATGTCTGCACCTGCTACCTAACCTTACTCTATCTACCTGACCCTCTTATTCTTAAGCACCTTTCCAACTGTCTTCTCTTTCCATTAAAAAAAAAGGCATTTGTCCCACAAAAAAAGAAAAAATTATGCCCCATACATAGCTCCTGACTTCGCCTATATGTCATCTTGGCATACTTGATTTGGTCCAATTGGTTCTACAATTAGTCTGTTGTTGTCATCCATCCGTGGTGTAGTGACATCTATAGTTCCAGAGGTATAAACATGTTTGAGCTGTGAGGACATAATTTGATTCTATCAAAAAGCGTAGGCTCTGCCCGTTGGAAGGTACTGTGCAGACTTCCAGAGCTCCAGTGGAGGGAATGAATTAAGTGGATGAAATAGTGTGCACGACTTTCCTCTGAATACGTCTGCTTTATTGATTTTCAATGAAAAGTATTTAACAAAGTCCTAGTAAATTATTTGGTAGATTATGTTTTTTTTTTGGCTCCTTTCTTGGACACACTGGTGATCACATATTTTTCTGTTTCTTGGTTTTGTACATGAGGGTATCTGATGTTAATAGTCACTATTTATGAGGTCTGTGTATTTATAAACCTGCATAATCCACATAAGGATTAACAATTAAAGTAATGTAAGTGTCTTGAGAAATGTGTAAATTGTGACACATAAAAGCTTACAATATCACATCTCTGTTCTGCATTGGATCATTTTTTTATGCTGTAATGTAGATGTTATGTAATGTTCAAATTGTCATTATTGTCGTGAAGCCTGATACCTACATTCTTTCCTGCTTCATTCTTTTGTCACCATCCCTTCAAACATGTCATTTTAAGGCTGCGTGGTGTTTTGAGATACTTCTCATGTCTGTGTGAAACTATTATTTAATGTTTTATTTATATTACTATTGCATGTGTAACTGTTGGGGACATATGTTATTAAAGCAAGATTATCTTGCTTATGCCTTAACAATGTTTCTACTTTTCTAGACCTGCTTGTTTCCTTTTGGAAACACATGATTCATCAAGCATGACAGTTAAATTATCAAGGAAAACATAACAGTAGCACACCACAAAGATGTTCAGCAATGCCCCAGAAAAAAAACATTCTTTGTCCATCTCTCTTCCTGTCTCCATCTCTGTCTCTGTTCCTCCATTCTGTATCATTACTTTTTACTCTTGCATATTTCTTAGGCTAATGGATGTAATGTACACATTATGGGAGTTTACAATAGTCATAATTGCAATGGAGACTAATGCAGACATTCTCATTTGCTTCAGTCTGTTGTCAGATTTTAACATTGTGAAGTAACAATTCATATGTGGTGTTCTGAGATAATGCTCAGGTCTTCAGATGTTTTGTATAGTGTGAATGTTCAAATCCATAAGTATGTGAAAGTGTTATTTAATTATATGTGTAGCTGTTGACTACATATTTTATTAAGACATAATTATCCTGCTGCTGTATTAATCTGTGTACTCCTTATTAGGAACATTTTCTTGTACAGAGCCAGACTGAATAATTATGATGACAGATGTGTAACACAGCACAAACATGCAGAAATTACCTATAAACAAGATGCTTCCTATGTCTCTACCCCTGTATCCTACTCTCTCTTCCTAATTTATTTTCCTCAGCTTTTGTGCAGAGCTTGGCATTGTGCAGCAGTGCTGACTGATGGTGAATGCCTTTTGATAGGTTCATAGGTTCATAGGTTCATACTAGGCTATCTGCCCTAGGGCATTTATAAGCCTAGCCAGAGTGTGTTTGGCTTTCACCACCCATTTTAAATTAATTTTGCTATGCCCTTTTTCGAGGTTAGTATACTGTGCCTCTGTCTAACAGTGACACAGAAGTGATACCCGGGGTAAACCTAGGATCTCCCATCCACTCATCAAGATTCCTCTTGAAGAGAGTCAATGAGGGACTCTGCCTAACCTGGACGGGGATTTTATTCCAGAGTGAAGGGAGCCTCTGGGTTATGAATCTGTCCCTCCAGTATGTCCTATTTCTTTCAGTGCTGAGGTTCAAGTCTCTCGAGCACGTGGCTCGATGGGATTTGGATTTTCTGAGGTGCGGCATGTCCATTAGTTCCGGGTTGGACATGGCTTTATACGTCAGGCACAGATCGCCTCTGAGCAGGCGGTATGCCACTGAGTAGAGCTGGAGTTTCTTTAACCGGGCAGCATATGACATCTGTTTGAGCCCTTTGATCCTCTTGGTGAGGTACTTTTGGGGTCTTTCCAGTTGCTGCAGGTGTCTGGTAAGGTACATCCCAAAAGGGGTATTGTACTCAATTATGGGCCTGATGAGGGATGAGTAAATAGGCACGATGACCTCCCCTGATCTAGATGTGAATCCCTTCATGATTAGGTGGGCTATATAAAATGTTTTTCTAACCACTTTGGCCACGTGGTTGTCAAATGAGAGATTGCTATCAACTTGGGTCCCCAGGTCCCTAATTACTTCTTCTGTACTTAATGGATTACCACCTATGTAGTAATTTGTGGGCACTTTGTTTTTGCCAAAGGGGATGACTATACACTTTTTGGCGTTTAGCTTGAGGCCATGCTCTGGCACCAGTTGTCTGTTTCTATGAGGCCCTTTTGGAGGATGCTTGTGTTGGCTGGAGAGTCGATTATGGTGCCCAGTTTGCAGTCATCTGCGAACTTGGTCAGCCACAGTCCTTCTGTGTTGGCCTGTACCTCCGAGAAATATATACCGAACAAGAGAGGTCCCAGGACTGAGCCTTGTGGGATGCCACTTGTAACTGGTTTGGAGTCTGACATGGCTCCAGCAATTCTAACCATGTGGGTTCTGTCCTTGAGCCAGTTTGCAACCCATCTAGTGACATAGGGGTTTATATTTAAGCTGGTGAGCTTATCTATAATGCCCGAGTGGGGTATTGTATTGAAGGCTTTGCGAGGTCCAGGTAGGCTGTGTGGACCACCTTCCCTCGTCAATGGCCTTGGTGACTGTTTCAAAGAAATCGACCAGGTTTAAGAGGCAGGATCTGCCCTTAACAAAGCTGAACTGGGTAGGATCCAGTGTCTGTAGGTCCCCAATATCTTTATTTATGAGGTCCATGATGATCCTTTCCATAACTTTGCAGACCAAGCTAGTCAGGCTTATGGGGTGATAGTTTCCAGGATCCGTTGAGGCACCACCTTTGTGGAGAGGGACCACTGTTGCTGTACGCCACTCTTTGGGTACATGTCCTGTAGTAAGGCTGAGATTGAACAGTAGTTTTATGTTTGGGTTTAGCTCTTCTTGGAGTTCATGTAGGACGCAGCCCGGGGCACCGTCTGGTCCCATTGATGCTGTGTTTTTTGCTTTGGAGAGGGCGGCTCTTATCTGAGCATCTGAGATGTCAGGGGGGCAGCACTCTGCTGGGATAGATATTTGCCCTTTTGGTGGGGAGGGGGGGGGAGTTTGCACTGAGCCTGTCAGCTAGCATGTTGGCAGTGTCTGTGGGTTCGATGTATTTTTTGTCATTCTGGACTAATTCTGAGCATATCTGGGAATTCCCACCCAGGTTACTAACATAACTAAAGAAAGCCTTGTGATTATCCTTAGTGTCCTGTGCAATTTTTCTCTTGAAGCTGGCCTTAGACGATTTTATGAGTGCCCATAGTTTTTTGCTAATACTGATCAGAGATGCCTTCCCTTTTTGGTATTTTGCTCTATCATGTAGTAGCTTCCTCCTTCTATTGTATAGTTTGTTTATGGCTGGGGTCCACCAGACAGGACATCTACCTTTGGAGGATTGGGTCTTGGTTTTATTTGGGATTGCATGATCCATGCATTCCTGAAGGTGTTCATAGAATGCGTTTATAAAGGATTCTGCGGTCTGGGCTGTATTTTCCACAGGCCTGGGGGCTTTGAAGGATTCCACCTCGGTTTTGAGGAGTGTGAAATTTGCTTTAGAGAAGTTTTTCACTGTGGTTTTCTGGCAGGGGGTGGGGTCGGGATGTGAATATCCAGTGAGATTAGTTTATGGTCTGATCTTACCAGTGAGGGATACACTTCTGGTCTGGAGCATAAAGTCCTCATGTTGGTGATGATCAGGTCCAGTATGTGTTCCCCTCTTGTGAGAGTGGTAACAAGTTGTTCCATAGCATTTGAGTTTATAAATTCTAGGAACCTTTGGGCTAGGGTGTTGGAGCTAGAGTAATGCTCCCAGTCTATGTTTAGGTAGTTGAAGTCACCCAATATAATGGTGTTTGGAGAGACCTTTCATATTTTCTAGTGTTCTCAGGATGTTCCTGGGTTTGGGAGGGTGGTCTGTAGTAGGCTATAAACTGGAAGGCAGTTTTACCCACTGTTAGTTGCACATGGATAGTCTCTGATGCTTTGTGCTGTGCCACCAACCTGGAGGTGTGGTTATCTTTGACGAATATTGATGCTCCCCCTCCTTTTGTGGTTCGGTCCAAGTTTTGGGGCCGAAAAGCATGGTATGAGGTATAACCTGGTAGTGCTGGGGTGCTCTTGGGAGCCTTGAACCAGATTTCTGTTACTGCACAGATATCGATGTCCTCCATGCTAAGGAGAGTTTCGAGTGCGTGCATCTTGAGGTTTAGACTTCTGGCATTGAGTAGCATTACTCTTAGTTTCTTATCCCTTGTGATACCTATGGAGGTGGGTTTGTCTTTTGAGCCTTGCCTAAAAAAGGCACTATGGGGGTAGCAGAGCCTTTGCCAATATCCAAAAGCCCAGGGGTGACAGGTGCAAGCCGTCCCTAGCGAAGCATCGTGGCTTGTCGAGCATGTCATCCCAGGCTGACAGGCATTGGATCCCCTTTGAATGACACCAATACTTTTGACAACAATGACAACAATACCAATTGTTGAAATTGATCATCTTGTCTTCATATTGTGGCATCATTCTTGGTGAGGGTAAGATGCTACTCAAGGTCAGGGTTATACCGGCCTGGGCTACATGCTCAGAGAGCTCCTATATGTCTCTTTTCATGTAGTCCAGGGAGGTACGTCTCAGGTCATTCACACCAGTATGGACAATGACTGAGTCATATTTGTAC
The DNA here is from genome assembly GCF_019279795.1 of Protopterus annectens. Lineage (NCBI taxonomy): Eukaryota > Metazoa > Chordata > Ceratodontiformes > Protopteridae > Protopterus > Protopterus annectens. The sequence continues at coordinate 1,970,544,440 of NC_056726.1, forward strand.
TTGCCTTGGAGTGACCTGAGTGCTTGTGTTATGTGGCGGACCCTAGCGCCCGACAGGCAGCTCACCGTGACCTTCTCCTTGTTCAGCCTGGTGAGCGGGACGTCAGTGTGCCTGACGATAGTCACCTATTACAAGTGTATCAGGTGTGTTGTTTAGCCTTAAGGGCTGTGACTGTTCGGCATATTGGCTTTGTGAGCTATATGTTGCACATGTTTTGTTTTGGGGTAGCGGTTGCTTGGGTGTCTGCTTTGGAGGTCTCTGCTGCTTAGGCAGATTTTTATTTAGAGCCTCCGAGTATGTTTTAGTGTGTTTATGTGTTTGGTTTGCTGTCATGGTAGGTCTATGTGAGACTGGAATTGTAGTGAGTGTGGTTTCCTTCTCCTCCTGACTGGTTATGCCAGTACTGAGTTGAGAGAGCTTAGCCTCCAGTTTGGCTATATGGTCGCATCTCTCACATGTGTTGGAATTTGTTGGGAGGAGGAGTGGGTTGTCTGTGTACATGAGGCAGTTGTAACATTGCCTCAAGATTACCAGATTCACCAGCTGGACAGGAGAGGAGATTGACAACAGACCTTTGGACATGCTAGAATAGTATTGGGAATTCCTTTATAACTAAAAAATGGGCCAATGGGGAGCAAGGTACTCAAGGGGAGTTTGTGAGGGTGTAGTGCTTTTAATTTTTTTAGTGCTGACTTATATAATTGCTTTAGTGAGCAAGTGCCAGGTAACTTAAATGCAATGTGTTACAAGTAACTTAAATGCAAAAACGACAAACAGTAACTTTCTTTCAAGTGAAACAAGGAAATAAGTACAGTAAGCAATGCAGATATCAGTAGGGATCCACAGAAGCGCTGAAAAGCCACGTTTTAGGTGGAATTAGCTTTTCAGGGAAATACCAAGCAAACAAACAACAAGCATACAAACAAAGCTAGATTCAGCAGGCCTGGATCTAATCTATGCTACAGCAAATAATGTGTACCAATTACAGTAAGAAGCAGTTCAAATATGCAGGCACTATAAGCCTTTAACCAGAAATTCCCAGCTCAGAAGGGCAGAGTCCAGCCTCTCGTCCCACAAGAGTGCAGACCACGAACCTTCTTAATGTAAAATAACTGAGGATGTCCTGATTTTCTCCTTCATTAGCCTGTGGTTTTAGTACATTGGTGACTGTTCAATTCCAGAAATAGACAACATTACATGAATTCACTGACATGTGATGTCCACCATTGCATCAAGTTATTTGTATCCATTTTAATGTTAGACAAACAATTTTCAACACATTCAAAAATTTCATGGCAGTGTAAAAAGTGTTCCAGAATTCATATGTTCTGAGTGCTCCTTTGGTACATGCAATTAGTACTGACTTGTATAGCATATATACATATCTAGGCCATGGTTTGAACCTGTGTGTATGTGTGTGTGTGTGTGTGTGTGTGTGTGTGTGTGTGTCTGTGTGTGTGTGTGTGTGTGTGTGTGTGTGTGTGTGTGTGTGTGTGTGTGTGTGTGTGTGTGTAAAAAACAATGTGGATGAAAAACACTGGTTTGTCCAAGCAACACTGATATTGGAATGTTCACAGCTGTGGAAACATTAACATAGCTACCTTATTTTTATCACTCTGACAAATTATTATTGAATAAATTAACATCAAAGAGTCCTTTCTTACTTCACACCTTGATTGTTGTTTATGACAAGTTCCATTGTTGTTTATTGCGGCAGATGCAGAAAAATACACAGATTTGTAGAGTGTATAGCATGACCGGCAGGAGTTTGAATCTGTTAACATCTGTCTGTCAGGTATCTGTGCCAGGCAGCAGTGTCTTAGGCAAAGAAAGTAGTTATGGTATAGTCAGAGGGCCATATTTTTAAGGCCTCACATTCCGGGGATCCATAAACATTACAAGATGAGACTGATGTAATCCCTTCAAGGGTGTTCTGCATGTTACAGCCAATATATCTGCTTCTAACATCAATGGTTGATGCACATCTCTCTGTGATCTGCTCTGGCATGTGTTCGAGTCTGGCAAGATGCAAACACTGATTATGTCATTGATTGCTCAAAGGCATTATTATTTTCCACATAATAATGCTCTGTATTGCATGTCCTTTTTTTAAGGAAGAAACATCTTTATTAAATTATCACATAGGATCATAGGCTCACAGGATCATAGGAAGTTAGTAGGTTATAGGCCCTGAGGCCCTTATAAGCCTAGCCAAGAGTTTAGCCCATGTTTAGCCAAGTTAGCACCTGATGCCCCTGTCTGGCAGGGAAACGGGTGGAATCCTGGGGATGTATTTTCTGTTTCTCATCCAGTTATCCAGTTTGTGCTTAAAAACGGATAAAGAGGTACTCTGTTTGATGTGGAGAGGGAGTCTATTCCACAGATGGGGGAGTCTCTGGGACACAAATCTGTCCCGCCAACAAGTCTTATTGATGTCACAGATCAGGTTGAGGCTGCATGTGTGGGTTACTCAGGTTGAGCTTGACTTGTGGAGATGCAGCAGTCCCATCAAGGTGGGGTCCGAGATTGCCTTGTATGCCAGACAAAGGTCACCTCTGAGGAGTCTGTATGAAACAGAGTAGAGAGATAGGGCTTTTAGTTTATCTGTGTATGGTAGATTTTTGAGGCCTTGGATTCTCCTGGTGAGGAACTTCTGTGGTCTCTCCAGCTGGTGCATGTGCTTTGTGCATGAATGGGGAGTTGTACTCATTAATGGTCCTTATAAGGGAAGAATGCAGGGATGTTATTACCTCCTTGTTCCTAGATGAGATCCCCTTATGTATGAGGTGGGCCATGTAGAAAGCTTTCCATATAACGGAAGCAACATGGTGGTCAAAAGTCAGGTTGCTATCAATCTGGGTTCTCAAATCCCTCACAACTGACTGTGTGCTTAGGACATTGTTATTAATGTCATAATTTCTGGGGATGTCACTCTCCCCAAAATGGATGATGATGCATTTTTAGTATTCAGCTTGAGGCCATGTTTCTGGCACCTGTCATTTGTCTGGGTGAGACTCTCTTGGAGGATGTCCACATCACCAGGGGAATTGTTAACAGTGCCCAGCTTGCAGTCATCTGCAAACTTGGTCAGCCATAGCCCACTGGTTTTAGCTGCACCTCAGAAAAGTATATCCCAAATAAGAGAGACCCACAGACTGAATCTTGGGGTATGCTACTCATTGTGGGTCTACTGCTTGAGGTGGCTTTCCCTATTTTGACCAGGTGGGTTCTATCAGTAAGCCAGTTAGCTACCCATCTGGTGACATACAGATTGATGCCTAGTTGAGAGAGTTATCTATTAGCTAGAGTGGAGAATAGTGTTGAAGGCTTTGGCCAGGTTACGGTAGGTGGTGTCCACTGTCTTCACCTCGTCCATGGCTTTGGTGACTGCCTCAAAGAAGTTGACAAAATTTAACAGATGTGGCCTCCCCTTGATGATGCTAAACTATGTGTGATTGACTGTTATCGAGTATATCTAGTCATTGTCAGTCAGGCATTACTTAGCTCATTCAAATTCTGCCTTCTTTTAAACCTCTTTTCTTCTCTGCATGTATTGCTCCCACAATTCACATTTTTTCCTATGTAATTTGTTCCTACCCTTTTCTAAAGATATCCCATTTCCAGTTGTTTTATCTTTATTACTATATACACTGCTTCTAGTAAAGTTGTTTTAAACTTTGATTTCCTTTTTCTAGTAATTGCTTTTTTGGCAGCCACCATAATTAGACTCAGCAAGGCCTTACTATGTCTAGGCAGTTCCATTTCTTAGGCCAGAAGGACACATGTTATATCATTGCTTACATTAACACAAATGCATTATAGTTACAAATAATTGTAGCCTGACAGTTGCTAATTTTGCCCATTAGCTGATGTCTTTGCTGCATACTGTTGTCATGTAATTTTATTTGTCCATGTCTTGAGTGAGCTGTCAATACATTTGTAATATACACAAAATACATCTTAGAGATATTGATATACATCATGATATTCAGAAACACAACCCTTTTGTCATGGGATGGACTATACTTCACTTGTACCTTGATTTATGTGCATTTTCACATATACCATATTAGCATGACTCCTTGTGCATGCACGTTTCTTACATCTGCTGTAGTTAGACAAATGGTAATATGTATAGCAGATCATTATTCTGTTTATATCTTGCTCAGTGTGACACCTATGTGTATGTGTCATGTCTGTCAGTATTTTAGACTAAGAGGTTTCCACCCATCTGGGCAGCAGCGGAAGGGCAGTGCTGAAGGTGAATGATCACGCTCGACATGACAATGGTGACAATATCGAATCTACACTGTGCAGAAGAAAGGCCCAGTAATCTACTTCTGTATTTTGCTAAGAAAACTTGATGGACAGTGAACAAAAAAAAATGTTATATAGTGCTGGAAGATGGTCCCCTAGCTCAGAAGGCAGAAACCATGCTGCTAGAGAAGAACAACTGGTTGATTCAAGTATGTCTGGTGTTTGTAATGCTGATAGATTAAAACCACAAGGTCATCCTGATGTTGAAGTTGCTAGACTGAAAGAAAAGATCAGGAGCTGCAAAGGCATGATCAGACTCAGAACTTGGAATGTGAGAAGCATGAATCAAGGAAAACTAGACATTATTAAATCTGAAATGGACAAAACTAATGTGGATATACTTGTTGTAAGTGAATTAAAGTGGACCGGACAAGGACGTTTCCATTCAGATAAGCATTGGGTTTGCTATAGTGGCCATGAAACACAGAGAAAGAATGGAGTTGCAATCATCAAGACAGTGCTGTAATATAACACCATCATTGACAGACTGATCTCAATTAGCTTTCAACGAGCACCAATTAACATGACTATCATGCAGGTGATGCTGAAGATGATGAAATCTAAGCTTTCTATGATCAGCTGCAACATAATATAGAATAGATATCAGAACAGGATTTACTACTAATCATGGCAGACCCGAACGCGAAGCGGGGAAACGAAACAAAGGTTCAGTGGTTGGAAAGTATGGTGTTTGAGACAGAAATAAGGCAGGCATCAGATGTGTTGAATTCTGCACTGCCAACAGTCTGGCAATCATGAATACATTCTTCCAACATCATAAGCATTGACTTTACACGTGGACATCACCAAATGGGTTTTACTGAAATCAGATAGATTATATATGTGTCAACCAAAGATGGAAGTCAGCAGTCATGACAACTAGAAAGACCTGGATCAGACTGCGGCAGCAATCATAAACTTCTGCTTTGTAAAATCAAAGTGGGGTTACAAAAGAAAAGAGTTAATCAGACAGCCAGTGCAGATTATGATTTAGATAACATACCTGAGGAATACTGGAGAAGACTTAACAACCCATTTGAAGTACTAAACACACAAGGTAAAGTCCTTGAAGAGCTATGGTTTTACATAAAGATAACAATAACAGAGGAAGCTAAGAGAACACTTACAAAGTGAGTCAAAAAGAAGAAACAACCCTGGATATATGAAGAAGCTAAAAAGACAGCAGAGGAAAGAAAAAAAGGCAAAACATCTGGCTATAGAAAAAAGATGACATGCTTGAATTGGTTATTTCAACAAGGAATCAGAAGGACCAAAGAACAATATTTCAGCACAGTCTGCCAGCAGATCAAATCCAAACATGTATATGGGGAAGCTAGACTAGCTTTCCAGTACATCAATAGGATAAGGCAGAAATTTCAACCAAGAATGCTGATGGAAAATACTGAATGAGCCTGAGAGAATTAAAGAACAATGGAAGAGTTATACCAAGAATCTATTACTCAAATGAAGTGGTTGAGGAGCCTTAAAATGAAGACCTAATGGAAGAAGAGCCAGAGATTTTGAAAACGAGGTTATTGCAGCAATTGGTGCCCTGTTGACAACAAAGCTTCTGGAGTACATGAAATACCGAGTTAACTCATTAAGGGATCTGATGGACCCATTGCTGTGTTGACCAAATTATGTCAATGAGTTTGGAAAGGAATAAAGTGGCCAACAGACTGGAAAAGATCTATTTTTGTACCAATGTATAAGAAAGGATATACTAAGGAATGCGGTAACTACCAGACAATTGCTCTACTTTCTCATGCAAGCAAAATGTTGCTAAAGATAATCCAGTGGCATTTGTAGTCATAGATAGAGATTTGTCAGAATCTCAAGCAGGATTCAGGAAGGGAAGAGGGACAAGAGATATCATTGCTGACTTTTAATGGACACAAGAAAAAACTAAGGAAGATCAGAAACCTATTTATTTTTGCTTTATCAACTACAGCAAGGCCTTCGACTGTGTCATGAAAAGCTATGGACAACTCTTTTGCAAATTTGAATACCATAACATGTTGCACAGTTAATAAAAAATATTTATGATGGCCAAGAAGCTACAGTTCGAACTGAATATGGAAACACAAGTTGTTTTTTCCTTCAAAAAGATGTACAACAGGGTTGCATCTTGTCACCATATTTGCTCAATCTGTATGCTGAAGCCATATTCTGAAAGGCTGTTCTAGAAGAGGATAGCATTGGAATACGTGTAGGTGGAAGACTGATAAACAGTTTGAGGTATGCTGATGACACAACACTGCTGACTGAAACAAAGATGATATGGGATATCTGCTGAGGAAAGTCAGAGAAGAAAGTTGAAGGATGGGATTTGAATGGAACATGAAGAAAACCAAGATTATGTCAACTGATAACCGATAAATTTGAGCTCGATGGAGAAGAAATTGAGATGGTTTCGAGTATGAACCTTTTGGGTGCCCTTGTGACCACTGATTCGACTAGTACTCAAAAAATATTATGTCAATTGGTGGTGGGCAAGATGGCTATGAAGTCTCTAGATAAAATATTTAAAAGCAAGGGCATCAGACTACAGATGAAGTTCAGACTAGTTCAGACTCATTTTCTTGGTTGTCAACTACAGTTGCGAAAGCTGGATGATTCGGAAACAAGACCGAAGGAAGATTGACTCATTTGAAATGTGGCACTGGAGAAGAATCCTGCATATGTCATGGACAGCTAGACAGTCCAACAAGTTGATCATAGAGGAAATTAAACTGGAAATGCCACTTGAAACTCAAATTATGAAACTGCATGTGTGGTACTTTGGTCGCACTGTTCGAAGGGAAAAATAACTGGATAAGAGCATCATGATCGGAAAGATTGAAGGTACAAGGTGCAAATGAAGACTGCCAATGAGATGGATCGATATGATCACAATGATGACAAGTTGGATGTTGGGAAATCTCATCAGACTAGCACAAAACCAAAACCTTTTTGATTCTTTAATCTATCAAGTTACCAAGACTTGAACTTGAGTTGATGGACCAGAACATAACATAACATATACACAGCATGCATTAACACTCAGTAACCTTTTACCATTGACAACATTTATGCTGCTTAAAATTTTTTCTTTCATCACTTAATACTATCATTGGAATGATTGTACAGGTGTCCATGATTCTTTTCCATATTTTCACATTGACATATGTGTGTATGCTTCCATAACAATCATCAGTACTGTTTCCTAAATACACATATGGCAATGCTAACCTCAGAATTCTTTAACCTGCATGATGTTGTAATATTAATCATGTGGATATAATTTATTACCATTAATCACTCCCATAGTGAACATTCCAATGGCAGACTAGTTCAACACACCTGCCACACGTGTGTAGCTAGGCATTGTCAATACAGTCATGTGAGTGACACAAATATTAATGATTATGCCTCAAAACATATATAGTGGCAACCATACATCTAGGTTTTTATGAGTGTAATTATAGTCATGTGTATCATTTGCATAAATATAAAACAATTGCTTGGCTAATGCATATTTAAATGTACAATAATCATTCTATGGTTGCAAGTGTCAACAAATGGAATAGAAATGCCCCTTTCTGGAGTGCACGAGTAGGGTTCATTGATTTGTGTTTATACCTGATGAACTTGAGAATACAACATACTCCCTGGGATTCATGAAGCTTGTGCCAGGTGCAGGCATAGCGTTGGCGGTCCAACACCAAATATGGCTGGCGGGCGATCCAGGTATGAGCTGTTTCCACGTGCACTACTTACATACACTATGCCCGCACAGCTCCCGGCCCCTGTATACTAATTACCCCATTTGCAGTAGTGTAGCATGCAAATGAAGGTATTTAGTGATCCAGGAAGTGGTGCAGGTGTTGTGTAAGCATGCAGAAATGTAAACCGTAAAAAAACGGTTTACATTTTTGCAAACATAAAATCGGAGCCATGACAGCTGACCTAACGCATGTATTATATTGTTAATGTATGCCAATGGCTGAATATATAGCCATTGGCATAAAAAACATGTACAAAATATAAAAAGTACATTTAATTTTATTTTTTACACTATCGCGAAGTTTAAGCGCAGGGCAGGAGCTGAAACAGGAAGGATACAGGAAAAAAATAAGGAAATGCTGCAGCAGGGAAATTGGAGTATAGATGACTAATTAACACCTAGGAACCTACAGTGGGCCATTGACAACAGCTAACAAGGCTGCAAGCAGCTACCTGCAGAACAAGAAGGGGAGGTGCTGTACTGCAAAGAAAACAATAAAGTGTTACAGCAGAGCAAAGCAGAATTGCATTATATCAGCTACAAAACACATGACTGGGTAGGGAAAGTACAAAACAAGAAAGTTGGCAGGTGGATGCATGCCTGACAATGGGAGAGGATCCAGGTTTAAAAGTGACTTAAACAGCAACAGATTAATCAAGACAGGCAAGCATAACTCCATACTACAGGCCCCACACTTGCAGTACTCACTGTAAAACCCATAATTAAGATACCCTGCAGCTGGAATTGCTCATACACAGCCAATGACATCAGCAGCATCCATAGCACAGTAGTAAAAAGTGTGAAAGCACCTCACACACACTTGTGTATTCCCATACACTCTGCACCATTGGTGTATACATACAGGGAACTTTTAATATGTACATGTTAGGGGCTGCCATAGCTTTGATCCACCAGCATGTGTTGGAGACTGAAGGTGGTATGGAGGATGATGCTGACAACCACCTCAGGCACCAGAGGAGGAGAAGAGTGTACAGACCCAAGGTAACCTACCAAGGGCTACATGATCTGGAGATAGTAGAACATTACAGGGTGGACAGGGACACCCTACAGCAACTTGTGGAGCTGTGCCGGCCATGCCTCAGAGCCAGAACAAACAGAGGGGAACCCATCCCAGTAGATACAAAGGTATGTGTAAGCCTGAGAATACTAGCCACAGGTACCTTTCAAAGGCCAACTGGGGATATCATGGGGATCTCACAGGCATCAGCATCCAGGGTACTTCAACAGTTCCTGGATGCCATGTTACCACATGCCAATGAGCACATATACTTCCCCTGAATGCAGGAGAAGATGGCCAGCAATATGCGTCTCTTCCACCATGTGGCAGAATACCTAGAGGTACTGGGTGCAATAGACTGCACGCACATACACATCAAGTCACCACCCAGTGAGCAGGGTAGGTGCTACATAAACTGCAAGGGATACCCCTCCATCAACTGCCAGGACATGTGCAATGCCCAGGGCATTATCATGGATGTGCATGCTGGCAGCCCTGGAAGCTATCACGACTCCCACATCTGGTATGCCTCACAGCTGTATCAGGTATTTGCCAAGGGGACATCCCAAATGGCCACCTGGTGTGGGATGCTGGCTATGCACTGGAACCGTGGATGATGACTCCCATCAGAAATGCACACCCATACAAGAACGCCATAATGAGGCACACGCACAAAACAGTCTCATCATAGAGCGTGTGTTTGGGATGCTTAAATCATGGTTCTGTTGCTTGGACATATCTGGTGGAGCTTTGCAGTGCTCTCCAGGCACGTGTGCCCACATCTTCATGGTATGTGCCATGCTACACAATATGATCCTGTAGAAACAGCTGCAGCAGGGACAGAATGGTGAAGGCTCTCACAGCCCATCACCATTGCCAAGAGCCCCACAGGCACAGAGGTACTCAGACCATGAACACCCTGAGCCAGCCCCAGTAGGCAGATGGAGGCATGCCCAGTTTGCCCATGCCTTGGCAAGGAGGAAACATATAGCACACACACTGACAGTGTAGGCACCTAGGGACTGACACCTTTCTCCACCTGCACACACAGTAAAAATGGATGGCACACACACAAGACTACCTGTAAATTGTGATGTATAGGCAGTCTACTGTGTGCATCCAACATAGGCAGCCCTCAACTATTGCACACACAACTGCTATTGGCACAAGGTAAGTCAACACCTGAACAGTAAATTAAGCTATCAGCATGTGCTGATACTGTATGTATAAGTTCATAGGTTCATAGGTAGGTACTTGGCTAACTGCCCAAGGGCATTCATAAGCCTAGCCAAAATGTGTCAGCTTTTGCCACCCCATTGATTAATTAACTGTCCCTCTGTAGAGCAGAGCCAATGGTGGGATCCCTGGGGTGTATCTACTGTTCCCCATCCACTCTTCAAGGTTTCTCTTGAAGAGTGTTAGTGAGGGGCTCTGTATAATGTAATTAGAGATGCTGTTCCAAAGCATGGGGAGTTTCTGTGACAGGAATCTGTCCCTCCACCATATTCTAGTTATTGTTGTGACAAGGTTTAGCTCACTACATCATGTGGCTCACTGTGACATGGATTCCCATAGGTGGAGCATATCCATTAAGCCTGAGTTGGACATGGCTTTGTTAGCCAGCAGAGATCATCTCTGATTAAATTAGATGCTACTGAGTAAAGCAGGAGTTTATTCAGTCTGGCTGCATAGGACATATGTTTGAGGCCAGTAATCCTCTTGGCGAGGTACGTTCGTGGACCTTCCAGCTGTTGGAAGTGTCTTTTGATGTACATCCCAAATGGGTTATCATACCCTATGATGGGACTGATTAGTGACGGGTAAAGGGGCACTATAACCTCAGTATGTCTAGATGCGAACCCTTTAGTAATCAGATGGCCTACATAGAAGGATGTCCTAACTACTTTGGAGATATGATTGTTAAAGGAGAGATCACTATTTACCTTAGTCCCCAGATCCCCTATTACCTCGTCTGTATTAAGGTGTCTGCCACTTATGTGTTAATATGTGGGTGTTTAGTTTTTCCCAAATGGAATGACCATGCAGTTTGTGGAAATTAGCTTGAGGCCATGACTTTGACACCCTGTGTCAGTCTCTGTGAGGCCCTTTGAAGGATGTCTGTGTCAGCTGGACTGTCAATTATGGCTCCCAGTTTGCAGTCATTGCCAAACATGGTCTGCCGTAGTCCATCTGTGTTTGCCTGTACCTCTGAGAAGTATATGCCAAACAGTAGGGGTCCCAGGACTGAGTCCTGTGGGACACCAGTTGTGACTGGTTAAGAGTTGGACCTGGAGGCTGCTAGTCTTACCATGTGAGTTCTGTGTGTAAACCTGTTGGCAACCCATCCTGTGATGTATGGGTTCATGTACAGGCTGGTGAGTTTATCAATAATACCTGAGTGGGGAATGGTGTCAAAAGCCTTGGCAAGGTCCAGGTAGTATGTGTGAACCACCTCTCCCCTCATCTAACGCCTTGGTGACTGTCCGTAAGACATCAAACAGGTTCAGTAGGCATGCTCTGCACTCAACCAAGCTGACCTGGGTTGGGTCAAGTGTTTGGAGGTTACCAATGTCTTTGTTAATGAGTGCCATGAGGATGCGCTCCATAGGTTTGCAGACCAGGCTAGTCAGGGTGGTAGTTACCATGGTCAGTTGTGTTTCCACCTTGGTGGAGTGGAATAACCATTGCTATGTGCCATTGTATGGTCATGTAGCCTGTGTAAAGGCCGAGGTTGAAAAGCTTAATTAGGTGGGGGGGTTAGTTCATCTTTTAATGTTTGGAAGATGCAGTCTGGGACACCATCTGCCTCCACTGATGCTATGTTTTGCCATTTGAGAGGGCTGTTTCCACCTGTGTGTCTCTGATGTCTGGGATACTGTACTTTACGGGTATTGTTGTGGGCTCTTTAGGGGGTGAAGTTTGCACTGAATGTATCTGCAAAGATGTTGGCAATATTAGTAGCTTCAGTATATTTTGTGCTATATTGCACCAGCACAGTGCAAATGTGTGTGTTACCACTTAGATCCTTGACATAGCCAAAGAAGGCTTTGTGGTTATCTTTCGAATCCTTGCCTATATTCCTTTTGAAGTTAGCCTTGAATGATTTCATGAGGGACCTAAGTTTCTTACTAATACTGGTCACGGATGTCTGCCCTTCTTGGGATTTGCTGTTTTTCTGGACTACTGTCCTACTTCTGTTGTATAGCCTGTTTATTGCAGGAGTCCACCAGACTGGTGTTTTTGTCTTGGAGGAGCGAGTCTTGGTTTACTAGTGATGGCATGATCCATACATCCTTGTAGGTGCTTATAGAGTGCATTTGTAAATCTTTCTGTATCTTGCGCAGTGTTTTCCTTTACCGTGGGGGCTGTGAAACCTCCCACCTCTGTCTTTAGTAGTGTGAAGTTAGCTGTAGAAAAGGTTTTCACTGTGGTTACCTTGGATGGGGGAGATAGTTGGGAGTGAAAATCATCAGTGAATAGTTCATGGGCAGATCTAACCAGTGACCGGTTTACCTCTGCAATGGTACACTTGTCGCCCATGTTGGTGATTACCACTTCTAGTATGTGCCCACCTCTGGTTAGGGAGTTTACCATCTGATACAGGGCATTTATGGTGATAAATTCCAGGAAGCACTGGGCCTGGAAGTGAGTACTCGCGTAGGTTTCCCAGTTAATGATAGTGTAGTTGAAATTGACCAATACCAGGGTGTTCGGTAGGACTGTCATGTTTTCCACTGTCTCCAGGTAGGTGGAGTGGTGGTCCTGGGTCATGGAGGGTGATCTGTAGCAGGCCACAGGTTTGCATTGCAGTTGTGGCTGATGTCAGCTGCACATGGAAGATCTCAGAGGTATCATGCTGCCCCACTAACCTGGAGGTGTAGGTATCCCTGATTAATATGGATAGACCCCCTCCATGTCTGTGTCGGTCCATATTCTGTGGCCGAAATGTTTGGTATGGGTTGTAATCTGGTAGTGCTGGTGTGCTTTCAATAGCCTTAAAACAGGTTTCAGTTACTGCACAGATGTTGACGTTGTCCATACGGAGGAGTGCTGTGAGTGCGTGCATTTTGTGATTACAACTCCTGGCGTTGAGTAGTATAACCCTCATTGATTTTGCTATTGTGCTGTTTACGGAGGTGGGCTTCACCTGTGAGCCTTACCTAAAAAAGGTACCATGGGGGCGCCAATAGCCTTGGTCAGTATTCAAAAGCCTAAGGCTGACACATGCAAGCCGATATCATATAGTTGCATGCATGTTTCCCATCTGTGCTTGTTTCTCATCTTTTGTGTAGGTAACTTACTGGTAAACAATAGAAAGCCTTAAACTGATACAAGTCTTCCAGCTTCCAAGATAGGCTTTTGGAGTTATTAAGTATCAGTGTTCTGTATGTTCTTGCTGTACTTAACTGTTTTCTGACTACATGGTGATTTTCACTATATATTGTGATCTGAAACCTCTGTTTATTCACATATTATTTCTGTGATGGCCTGCACTTTAGAGGTTCACAGATAGGTAGTAGGCATAGCTACAGTGTGTTGGCTTTCTCTGCACCATTGATGAAGTCACTGAGCCTCTGTCAAGCATAGCAAATGAAGTGATTCCAGGCAGAGTTGCAGGAAGCTGTTGAAGACTGGGGTGGCGGAGGGTGATAGGGGCACTTAGTGATCTAAAAAGGGCATGTTTTTTGTTTGTTTTTTTTCTCTATTTTTGTATATTGATGTATATCTTGACATTGTTTAGTAGTATGTAGTGGAGCTTTTCTCCCCGGGCCTCCACTGAAAATGGACATATATCCAGTTGGACTAGCCCGGTAAACAAATGTAAAATAAAATAAATAAATAAATGTTAATGTGAAAAATCAACACCATTCAATTTCCCAAACAGGTCTTGCAGCTATAAAACTGGAGGGGCTCCCCTTCCCCCTGGCTGTAGGGTTCTGGAACACATGATCCCAGGGGTGTATATTCTGTTACCCATTCACACATCAAGGTTTCTCTTGAAGTGTGTCAGTGAGGGGCTATGCCTAATGTAGTTAGCAATTTAATTTATAGTCTCTCATTTCATTTGTTATGTTTTGATTTCAAGAGTAAGTGAAGCTCAGTGGGTTTGGGCGCCTCTGCCCTTTGCTTAGCCTAGCTTACGCATAGAAATCATCTAAATAGGAAATAGACAGAAGCAAAGTTAATATCAATAGTGTAATGGTTACAGCATTCACATAGTATCTGTGCATTTGTGGTTCAAATCCCAATAAAGTCAGAGATGTTTTTCATGTTAAAAAGTATACCTTAACCATAGCTTGCATATTTAGGTAGTATTCTTCAGTATAATAAACATTTGAAACACCCATATAAACCCATGTGTGCTGGAGAGTAAAGTCAACAGAGATTGTAATGTTATATCAGCACATAGTGTGATGTTACTTCACTGAAATGTATATATCCTGAGTAGTTAGCAGATGTGGCTGTGTTTGCGTGCACAGGTTATAAGTTTTTTAATTTTGTTTAACTGTGTTTAACTGCTGTTTTAATGTTGCACAAACACTTTTAAACATGCTTAAATCTTCTTAAATGAGCCTTATTCTGGAGTAAAAAATGTTTTTAAAGCATCGCAGGCCTTGAATCCTGGACCATGCACACCATAGTCATGGGACTTACCACTAAGCCATCTGAACTGTATACAAGTTTCATGGTCTTTAGACTACACCTTTTACTATAGGCATTCCACAGTACTGACCACAAAGGGGACAGTCACTTTGTGTACATATGTACAGTACATTGTAATGTACTGTAGTTTGTGAATCAGCATATACAAGTCTACATATGTATAACTGTTAAAAATGAATACTAAATATATATATATATATATATATATATATATATATATATATATATATATATATATATACGTCAGTGATGTCTGCACATAGATATAAAAAAAAAAAATATATATATATATATATATATATATATATATATATATACATATATACAGTTACATCTATAGCCGTATATATATATATATATATATATATATATATATATAAACATCTATGAACACACTTTGTGACACAGAAGCAATCCAAAGGAATTGATGTGCCCACAAAATACATGCAGCTCTGGTATTATAACTATTAATATTAACGTAATTCACCATAGAAGGGATGGTTGTTGTGTATGTGGAGAATGGGGTGAGGGAGGAATGATGAGTAACGAAATTAAGCATCAAGGAGAGCCTGGGTTGGATGTTCAATAAGTGAAATGGAGGGGAATACATGGAGTATGGGGATAATAAAAAAAAGGACACAAAACAAGAACCATTCTCATCCATAATACACCCTGTCAGGTCACATTGCAATGCTTAATTCCACAAACATATGAACATTAACAATTACCATACATATGTACACCAACTGACTGTTACATTTGTTTTCAGTAGTGAGGAATGCCCGTACTAAAATGTATATTCTAAACACCATAACATTTGTACATATCTCAGATGCCTTAGTGGTAAAATCAGTGACTGTGGTGTTCATGGTCCTGGGTGTAAGGGCTGTTAATTTATTTTGAGGGCCAGAATAAGGGCTGTTGGATGCAAGTTGATTAAGGTTTTAAGTAGTTGTAAGTGGTTTTGCGCAGGTTTGCACGATGGTAAGTGGCACTTAAACACGATTAAATGGATAAGCGTTTCACAGGTGTAACCTTGTCTTACCGTCAAGCAGAGCAAGGGCAAACTTGCTTACAACTGCTTAATTGTGCATTAATCACACTTTCCCTACCAGTGCCTCTGAGAGGTAAAATAATAACCACTTTCAGGATTAGAACCCGCAAACATGTACACCATCCTCAGAGTAGCCTACCAGCAAGCTACCTGAGATGTACCTATGCCAGTGGTATATTCAGACAGGTTAAAACACAAAAGGGAGGATTGTGTGCAAATAGGACAAACTGCCATGTACCCAATGAAAGGTGCATGCTAAATATATATATATATATATATATATATATATATATATATATATATATACAGATGTCTCTCTCTCTATATATATATATATATATATATATATATATATATATATATATATAAAGAGAGAGAGAGAGAGAGAGATACATAGATACATGTCGATATATAGAGATATACATATATGTAGATATATAGATAGGTTAAAAACATCTACACATCTATGGGGGTACATATAAATGTATGCAATAATATATATTATATATCTATATCTATATACATATCTATATATATATACATATATATATATATATATATATATATATATATATATATATATATATATATATATATATATATATATATATATATATATATATATATATATATATATATATATATATATATATATATATACATACATACATGTGTGTATACATCATCTGAAGTGTTCGAATGTGAGTATAACATGGACCATAGCAATCACACATTCTGCCACCCCCAAATAATATGAACATAACATATGAAGAGTATATGCCAATACCCTATTACAAATATGTTTTATGGACATGAGCCAAATAGGGTTAGTCACCAACACAACTACAATGACTGCAAATATCCATGACATAAATACACAGACATCTTTCATTTAGCAAAACTTTATTATATTAAGATGTATTGCCAAAAGGATTTAAGGACTAACATTACCTGCATGCTATACAGGAAGCATTTAACAGTGCCTTAATGAATCAGCCTGCAATTACCATAGTATTAATCCACTAAGGGATAGGTGTTCACATAGGGAAAGAACACCCACACACATATAGAATATGTATAAAAGCAGTTCTTACACACCTGCATCTGCTATGTACACCCACCAACATCTCCCCCACACCCAAACTAATTACAACAATACATACTGTCATACCATAACCAATTATTCACCCACTGTATGACATCTGCTGAAACCTTGACATACCTGGACAGAGACACACTAACATGGCCCTATGTGAAATAGTTGCTGTTATACAATGGAACAGCTGCTGATGTTACAGAGTTTGTTTGAATTAATCCTGTTTCAGAGGGTTGAAAAGTAATTACACCAGAAAGTGTTACCAATTACTGATTATCAGCACAGTATGATACACATTTACACCAAACTAAAGATGTCTGGTGAGCACACTGCAAACCCCCTAATATAATATGCATAGCCATACAGCCTTGAGCTGGTCAAACATCCTGGCCAGACTGAAACATATGCAGAAGTATTAGGTATAGACAAACCCTGCACAAGTAGCAGTGTTCAGAAATATAACAGCAGTACTCACATTTAGACCAAATCCTTTAGGCATTACACACAATATATTTGCGTTTGTCTCCATAAAGCTGTTGCAATAGATTTCAGACAACACTTCCAGGCTGTCTTCCTCAAAAGTAAGGCAAAGAGACAACGTCCAAGTGGAGTACTCAGTTATACTCCACTGTTGCCATGGTATTGGCTAATGGAGTAGATGCACAACCGATATGCATGTAATTAACTACATCGGAACACCAATTGGTGATCAGGATAGCACATGTTACTGATCTCTAACTATAAAAGGATGCCTTGTCACACATTAAAGCCATCTGTATATACCTGCAGAACAGTACAAAATACCCAACAGAAGATTGAAACACAAACTGAAAAAGATTAAAATACCAGTCAATAACACCTCCAATTACCAAGAAGGTATGTATAACATTTAGTATGTCTGTGTATGTAGTACCTGTTCTGTAATAATTACAGTGTAATCAATGCATATAGTGGAAATAGCTATCTTGTAGTGATGTATTGTTGAGCAGTAGTAATGCTTGTAGTATTCTATGTGTGTACTGCTGTAGGTCACAAGGCAAACGCCTCATACACCACAAGAGATGATATGGGCTTGGAATTCACCAGTTCTTTTCCAGCCGCTGTCAGTATCAGGGTTGGTTCAACAAGTATGCGCTATAACAGGGGATAGTATATGTTGATATATTGTAACAGCAGACATATGTATGGGTGTATTAGTGAGATGACCATGTCAAAGGTGGACTTACTGTGCAAATATGATTTGCATTTTGGGATATTGTGCCAGTAACTGTGTAATGTACAGTATTCTAGGCAGATCTGTATTCCATTTTACATAACATTTCTGTTATGTTATGCAAACATTAGTTATGTCTATTGGCAATTACAATACTCAGTAACAGGATACATATGAATTGTAGTCATCTGACAGTTTAGCAGCATGATAGCAAAGAAAATTGGAAGAGCTAGGTAACTATCCATGCAAATAAGACATGTAATATCCACCTCTCTAGTATTGTTTGCAAGCAATAACAGCTATGCATGTGTACATGTTATGCACATATGTAGTGACCCTTGTTACAGGGCTGGAAAAAATGGCTATGTGCACACCTACATAGAGTGGATATTGAGAGTAGAGACACACTGGTTAAACATTCAGGTTTGTGTAGCCTAACCTCTCATTGTCAACTTAACAGCTGCTTACAAATACTGTATGTAAGGTTGTGCACAGTACTGGTAATGAAACAAGTTGCATATCATCTTTAACTCCAGTGTAACATCTGCAGTAGGACTGTAAGATGCAGGAGACTGCTGCCCATGTGTAATAGCTTCTTCATAGGTTATGGCTTACACTATCTGATTATATCCTGATCATGTTGATAGTGGCAGCAGAGTCTATTGATACTTGACACTGTTTGGGGAGTGGGTGTCCATGCCCAACACAGATCATGGTTCTGGTGGATATGTGAGTATATACCCAGAAAAGGCTACAGACCTGTTGACACTTTCATCATCTGTAATCAACTATCTGGATGTGATGTGCTCCTCAGATGAGGATTACTGCTAAAGGTAGCTGCTATGTTTCTGTAATAGCCAGTGTTGTCACGTCCATAACACAAATATTTACATGTGAGCATCACTGCCTAAAATATCTTCATAAGCAATACGTAAACTAAATACAGTACTTGGTACTTGTAGTACTGAATGCTCATACAGGCATGTCCACTAGTCAGCTTTGTGTATGTGGCCATACTGGGGGAATGTCATTTCTATGATATGTACACTGCCAAACCCACCTAACACCACACCTCACACATTGTCTGGGATGCAGCTACATGGGTAAGCTGGAAGGCAGTCCAGTCCACAGCCATGACTGGACTGGACAGTCATAAGGTGTAGGTTAACACATGCATCTCATCACCACAACCAACACATACCCTTACCAGAACACAGTAAGGACACCCACACATACCACCAGAAATCACACACATTCACAGAGGCTTCTAAGTATCTGGCCAAGCAAGAGACATCCCAGGCTGGAATAGACAGACAACATAATACACAAACTGTATGACATAGTTTGCTAAATTGTGCCACCCCTCAGAACACATGGCCAGAAACATGCCCAACAGTACTCATTTGTGAATGCAAACTCTAGCACTATGTTACACACCAAGCTATACAGGGTTAAACATACTGTCAGCTGCCTGTCTGCCATGATTAGCCACATACCTATACACTCAGACCACTTTTTGAACTATACACATGGCTCTGGCATATTCCATGTTGTTGTGCAGGACCTGTGATGCAGTAGCCTGGACTGCATGGAAACACACATGTAGGAACTGTCAGGTCTTGTAGCCCATGCAGGTATGTCCCAAGGGCTGGGTAGCATTCTGCTATTGGCCAAAATGATACTGCAGTACAGGGACAAAAGGATTGTATAACACAATTGTCTAATGTACTGGTGTAATTCAAAGGGTATCCAGTATCTCTCTGCCTGGGATAACATGGTTGACAGACCATGATGCTTTACCAGACAGGGCCTGCACCTGTCACCCTGGGAATCTGGATACTGGCTAGTGCCTTCATCATGCAAAGTTCAGGTGAAAGTCCACTGCTGTAACAGGAACAGCCAAGCAATAAACTGTGGGTCTCGTTACTCAATGATACATTTCAGAAACTCAATATGGACTCACTTAAGTTAATCCTCAACAAGGAGAACATATCTGTGCAGTGACTGTGATATGGTTCAATGCTCCAGAGAGCACCCCTGCATGACCATGTTATAACACATACCTCACCTCTTGGCCATTATCCTTTATTGGAACACACAGGCCACAGGTGTGCCCATATTCCTGAAGGATATGTACACCCCCACGCTAGTTGCACTTGCATAACTTCAGATGCATTATGCTGAGCAACTATCTTTGTGCCAAAGTGGAATCCAATTTGCACCTTGCGACAGATCACCCACCATGCCTCAGAATTCCCAACTGTCATATTGTGCTGCAATGGGGAGTATTATGTTTGAGACAGAAAACCATAATAATGGCTACTCTCAACTATCCCATTATGAACTGGGAAGACTCCTCATGTACCAACACCTGTGCTCAATGCATGTTGGATTTCATTGACCCCAATGACCGGGATCACCATAGTCACACAAACAGGGCTAACAGTATGCTACACATAGTCATTCTCCAAAGCCAATGTTATGCTTCTTAAGAGTGATGTGGTGACTGTCATGGCACCCATGCAGATGGACAATGCATGTGCAAATGCTGAATCCTATACAAATGCACTTTAATCACTCATGTAAGTGCAATGATTGTGCCATTGAAACAGAACCAAGATTCAACCAAACAAAAACAGGAAGGCAAACAGGTGGTACCCCACCTTAAACTGTACCACAGAAGGTAGTAACTGTTGCAAGGGTGAACACACATGAGTGGAGGTGATCCCTGGTCAGCCTCAGTAAGATGCAGATACACTATATAAAACCACACAAAGCTACTGTGAAACTAATCAGCCACATATTATGAGGCCAACCACAGAGCATTCTATAGCTGTGTCATGAATCATAATGGCAACAAGACCGGCTGTGCTTCACAGCACTATGGCATGAGAAGTACTGCACCTACAGAAATAGCACTTGTTCATCCAGATAGGGTCTTGGATAACCTAAACCCACTCTCACCTCCCCCCAACAGGTACACATATTTATATATCCATGTACACTACAGAGCCCCTGTAATAACAACTATGCAGGTACAAGCTGCACTCTCTAAATCCATACATACAGCTTGCATATGACCTGTCAACATCCCAGGATGTATGTTACACAAATGTCAGAAGAATTTGCTCTCCACATACACATGTTCAGTCATAGCTTCATGTCAGGCTGTGTACACACTGAATGGTGCACAGCAACTGTTATCACACCCCACAAAGGGGGAGTCATCACTGATAATGGGGAATAGGGCACTACTACCCTGCTGAGTCTGGTGTGTAAGGCCATGAACCTTAATCAACTTATTTGATGTAGTCAGTACAGCTGTAGATGACAGTAAGGCTGATTCACATTGCATATCATGACCTTGCCAGATCTTAGAACACCATCACCCATACTGTGTTCCAGCTACACTCAGTAAACTAGGTGTATATTCCTATGTCACAGGATTGGTTGGCAACTGGACTGCTGGCAGAACCAACACTACAGAAGGTGTCTGACTAATACACACACATCAAACCAGTGCCAGCTACAGTAATACAGGATTCATTCCTGGTACTCCCCCTCTTTGTTATCTATACCACACAGACTAACACAGAAGGCATCTGCCTATTGAAGTTTGCAAATGACTATGAGCTAGGAGCAATAGTTGGCTCAATGAGTGCTGCGGGCAACATACAGAAGGGACTTTGTGGGTCAGATGTGTGGTGTGTGACGTATGGTCACAATCTGACAGCTAAGTATTGCATTGACATCCCCTATGTTAAAAACCCTGTTTCCATGAAATACCACATAGGCAGCAGTCAGCATAATGGAAACTGTGTGTGTATGGGATGCAGCTGGACAGTAGTTTTTCCTTTGATAGTCACTTCACCACACCAGTCAGGTAGTCATAAGTGGCATCCCTAATCATGACAGGGTGCCATCCATGAATATAGAGATCATTGTTCAGCCATACTCAACACTCAAGTGACCCATAATAGATCACATATTTCCTTTAAGGGTTATTGGCCATGTTCAGATGGTCTACACCGGCCTTCCCAAACCCTAGCTCCACTATGTAGCATGATGCCTACCCTGAATAAAGCCATGTCCAACCCAGAGATGTTGGACATGCTACACTCACATATCCTGATTTCAAATAAACACATACTTCATGGACATCCACCTGTCTAGTACAAGGATCATAACATGCCTGACAGATCCCTGTCCCATACACTTTACATACTCCTGTCATATTATGCATCCCTGTCCAGCAAAGCTGCACATTGCCCCTCTTTGAGACATGGTGTGATGACGACATGGCAAATATATCAGTAACTCTGCGGATCAGTTCTGTGGCACTGCTTGAACTGGTCACTAAAAGCTACCTGTCTGCTGGCTACAGCTAGGTAACCTTTCAGCCTAGGCTCATAAGTGGCCCAGGGTATACAGCCTACTAGTTCACTATGACCGTACATGCTATAGTTGATATCCAACCTTGCAAATATTATCAAGCTAGCCATTGTCCCATGTGTTTCACATGTGTAACACAGGTAATACATGGCAGGATGCTATACTGCTGTACAGTGCCATGTAGATGTATATAGCAAAACACATACATGTAAAACTTTCCGTGAGCATGTCTGCAGGGTCACAGGTCATGTCCCTTAGGGCTGTGTATGACTATATATGTGATATATACACATCATTAAGGTCTCTTGCATTAATGTGAACACATCCAGGCATGTGCTGATAGGTAAATACACCAGTACAGGCAAACAGACATGCCCACATCAAGAAAACATCCACATGGAGAATAAGCAATGTCATCACTTGACACACACATATATGGTGATAACATCAAATCACCAGTAAGTGTCAAATGTGCGTGAGTTAAACATGTCAGTGGTGTTAGTGTCATGCAGATTTGCAAAGGCATATTTGTAATCATAATAAATGTGATACACATGTATGTGCAGCTGTACTTCTGTACTTCTCTGTGAGTTACTGTGACCTGTCTCAATCATTATGTCTTCCAGGTAAGCCACGTGCCAGGCTCCCTCCATGCACCCGCTTGGAGGATGAGGTCCACATTCCATACCTCCTTGACAACCATGAAACACTCAGCCATGTGCCACAGGATGCACAGCAGTGGGATGCCCAGTGGGAGGAACTTCGCAGGAGGGTAAATGATGTTGGCGGCCACAATTGCACCTATCAGCAGGTGTGCCGACACTGCACCGACCTCATTAGACGGAAAAAACAGCATGCAAATACAATTGCCAGGGAACAAGCTGCAACAGGTGAGGGGGGGCACTCACCCAGCCCCCACTCACACATACAGAGGAGCTACTGGCCAACCTGGGGACACCTGCAGAACTCCATCCACAAGCTTTAGCTGGAATTGTGGAGGTGGGTGTCTCACAACCACTGAGCCAGGAGTTGTCTGGTAAGTCACTACTGCACATAGAACACAACTATATTTCATATAGTTACATGTGTTACTGTACAATATTTAACATAACATCGTATGCAAGGCATGTATGCACACATGCCACATACTATAGTTTGCTACTCTATGTATGCACAGATGTAGATATTCCATAGTATAGTCTATTATACTGGCTTATGTACTAACATGCACACTGCACCCTGTAGCTATCACACAGGTGTGAATAATGATCTTACTGCTGTGACACTCCTATTTAGGTACATCTGGTGTTTCGCAGCAACAGCAGCCGGTTGCAGATGAGATTGTTATTATTTATCAGGCTTGATAATGCACAGATCATATTAATTGCATGCTATCTACCATGTGGCCATTTAACACACATACACATAATGTATGGTGGTATGACTGTCGCACAATGTCATGTGCTATCTGACATGTCCATGACATTTTGTGGGCTGACTGCAAAACTGGTTAACTATCCTGCAAAACATATCTCTCCTCCCAAACATACCACCCTTTGTCTGCATAATCCTGTCCTCAGTGGAGCATATGACATCTACGGGTGTATGTGACTGACATGTGGAATAGATGCCCATCACAACCATTGGACAAAACATGTTTACACATGGCCATGGAGGATGGCCAGAGACATGAAGCAACACACACAGTAGAAGGGATGTACATGTGTGTACACCCTGTTGTACATTGGCTCGACACAATACAACTATGGCCTTTGTGTAATGGTGATATTGTAGATGTGACACACTAAACATCATACAGGCCTGTGCACAGCTTGTGTAGGCATGACATCAATCCACCACATAACATGTCTTGAACATCTTGAGTGTGTCATGACATGAAAGCTTTCACCTATACAGTATCCAAATACATACATGTGTTGCACAACATACACATACAACCACATCAGGACACAGATACAGTACATTCACCTTGCTGGTGTCAAACATCACTGTCATGCTTGCTCCTCATGTGTGTGAGGTACACAGATGGCATGTGGGACATGGAGTACTGCTAGGTTAGCCATGTCTGGGCATAGTTGCCAGGCATCAGCAATATGGTTGCAGATGTGCAGGGGTGTCATCTGTATACCCTTCAGTGACCTGTGTCACACATTCCACATTAGGGTTTAGTGTGTATACACCTCAATGATGTGGGTCACATTCCACATTAGATATGTATTGTATCAGAACATAGTCATGGCTATGAACCGTGTCTGTAGCTCACTCTGTATAGCAATAGTGAAGCCACATGATGCCCTGCAATGGCTATGCATATCAGCTCAATGTGCAGTATGTCACTGTATATCTGTAGGGCAGACTGACAACACTGCGTAAGCTGAAGGTCCATGTTAGTATAACATGTCCCTGCATTGGGACACCCTTACCTCACTGTATATTTGAAAGGACACCATTGTGTTAAACATGTATGCATGTCATTCAACACGTCAGCAGAAGACATGTGATACTACATGTGATTGGCAAGGTCATATGCCACACATCAGGCTGGTGTACTGTTAATCTGTGCTGGTCTGTGGCATCATTGCAAAGTAGAGACAGCCATGTCAAACATGTGTGTACAGTCACATGCACATTGTCTGTAGACTCAGCTCAGGGGTAAGCCGAATAATGTTGAACAGACATGCACTGCTGTGGGGAAGATATGCAAGCTAGGGTTCAGGCAAATATAGTATTCACTCAACATACCCTTCTGCTCATGTCCTCATCACACATAGGGGCAGTGGCCAATACAAAGCATCGGTGGCAGATGTACACAGGTCAGCAATGGTCTGTTAAAATGTGGTGTATGTTGCACAAAACATGGCAGTGGGGTGCAACAGTGCATAGTGCATGCATTGTGTTTCAGGCTTGGGGCATGACCTACTAACACAAATGGTGCAACACAGGGATGTATGCTAACTACTACTATAATTGTGTAAGGTGCATGCCTTCTGCTATAACACATGCATGCTGTTGTGTGCAACACAGGGATGTATGATAACTACCACTATAATTGTCTAAGCTGAATGCCTTCTGCCATATCACATGCATGTTGCATGCCATTGGGTGCCATATCATGTGTCTCTGTCTGTGTCTGTCTGGGTGTCTGTGTGCCTGTCTGTGTGTCTGTGTGTCTGTACTGTGCTGTATAACTTGTAATGTACAGTTCTTGTCTGCCCCTCACAGGTGTTGCTGTAGGTGCGTTGCCCTCCTGCTGTCCACCTAATGTTAGCGTTGCCACAGACTCTAGCAGTGATGATAAATGTATGATTGAGGCACAGGCAGGGTTATCAGGGGCTGAATCTGTGCCATTGGTTTGCCATTCCACCTGTGTCCCCCTCATCTCCGCACACAGTTCTCATGCCTACACATACCTCATCACCATTGGCCATAGAGGAATGACAGTTGGCGGGTGGTAGCATGGAACAGGAATGTGTGGAGACTATGGAAGGTGTGCCTGCACACAGTGATCCCAGCCAACTGACTGGTGATGTCCCACACAGGTATGTGCACAGGGCTGCCTGTAGGAGGACTTCTGGCCATCATGCCCCTGCAAGACATAGCACATCAGTTGGTGTAACCAGGTGCATGTTTCAGGCTGTAATGGAGGCACAGGCATGTGCTGAATGGCACAACAGAGAAGGTCTGAGGCTTCAGAGGGCTTCTGTCCATTCTTTAACTGACAACATCCAGGCAATTGCAAATGCTCAACATCATCTTGCAGATGTTTTGGATAAACGATTGTGCAACATGGTGGGAGTCCTTGACTATGTTATGTCAATCCTCGAGCGTGGAATGTCTGTGCTGGAACATCTGGTGGG
Source organism: Protopterus annectens (assembly GCF_019279795.1). Classification (NCBI taxonomy): domain Eukaryota; kingdom Metazoa; phylum Chordata; order Ceratodontiformes; family Protopteridae; genus Protopterus; species Protopterus annectens. The sequence continues at coordinate 1,970,570,838 of NC_056726.1, forward strand.
AGTGAGGAGTCGGGCACGTGGACGTAGGCCAGCTACATCACCTGTTGAAGGTCTACATGAACATGCTACATCACATGCCCGCTCCCATAGTGGCGGTAGCAGCAGCAGTGCAGCTGGTGCTGTGCTGTCCACACCAAGACACAGCAGGCCATGTACACGTGGTCCTGGATGGTCCCAAATGGGACATGGTTCCAGTGGACATGTGTTATCAGACAGTACCCAATCTGGACCTCTGCCTGGTGGTGCCCGTGCAACCCCTGGCAGGCGCAGGTCATGTGGCCATGGCCAGACACCATGCACTGTAAACCCTGCCCTGTACAGTCTGCAGCTGTCAATAATACCCCTGTGTAGGCCGGACACATGCCAGACCTGTGTGCATACGTACACACAGACACCAGTAACAAATGTAGGGCACCTCAACACACACACGCATAACATCCACACACTCCCAATGAGATAAAAGGCCCTAACCCACACACATGATGTCATCCAATGGTGCAGCCTAGGCCTCTGGCAAACATTGTCACCCTGTGCATATGATGATGCTTGTGCCGCATCCCTGTCATCCACACCATCAGTGCAAGGACATGCTCATATGGTCTGATGCACAGGGTGAACATACTAGGAAGACAATTGTTGAGTAGTGTTGACAGGCAGCAGACATACTATGTACTACAGTTTTAGAATGCATTTTGTACTTTTGACAGTATGTATCATGTGTAGCAACAGTAACTGCATGTTGATCCTGATGTTCTGCCTTCCTCTTTCAGGTGTAATTGCATGTGCCAGGGGATGTCAGTGTTTGCGGTTAGTGTCCCATATGTAAATGCAGACTACTCACAGGTTTGTATGACAATACCTGCATGCACTTTGTAGCTTCCACATCACAGTTATAATCTCCCAAGTATCAAACATGTTTACTGATCTAATGATCCAAGAGCATGATAGCTGTGTAGTAAGCTACTGTGGCCAGAGCCGTCACCTCCATAGTGGGTGACATCACAGGTATAGTTACCTGGACCGGGGAGGAGGTAAAAGAGTGGTTTAGCAGATGACAAGGGTAAAGGCCAGTGGAAAAAGTGGTTTCTCATTGGGGAGCAGTAATACTCACTCCCATGACAGGATGCAAACACACAAACACACTCATACAGTCAGGGATTCACACACACAGTAACACACACACACACAGTTGCCAGTGCTTGGATGAGAACCCTTGCCTATGTGCAAATCATCATTATAGTACTATGCAATTACAACACACGCCACAGAGATTACACCAGTACAGGTAGTCAGAATGGCCTAAGATTGAGGGATACTAGAATGTGGTGAGTATATGAGGGGAGGGGGGTTCATCAGTAGGCTATGTAACAACAAGCCTCACCCCAGGGCGTACATGTTTACAGGTGGTTAGAATGCCCTTCTAAGATTGATGACATCAACAGGGATACTAGATTGCATTGAGTGGATGGGGGAGGGGGTCTTATCATTTCACTGTGGCAAAATACAGCCTCACTCAAGGGACCAGACAGCCATACATACACACACACACACGCACACACGCACACACGCACACACACTATGGCATTCACAAGGATATACACCTATGTCACACACATACAGACACTTGATGTGTGAGATTCAAACTCCTGCTTATGTCTTGCTTTCTACACTTCACTCTGTACGGATGTCTACAACAGTGTACAGGAAAGTGAAAAACATTTGGGATGTATTCCCCACCAGATATATGGACACACACACACCCACACGTGCCAGTACTGTGAATCAAACACCTGCCTATCTCATGATAGGTATTACAGAGTTACAGCGCTATCGCATGTGCTACAAAGTGTATTGGCTCTTTCCTTTGCCAGCTGTGCTGATATATGCATAATATATGCACATTGGTGGTGTTACTGTTACAGGTGTGAAGACGTTTGCCTTCAGTGTCACCCTTACTGCATTCTACGTTGTGTGTCTTCCCCTTCAATTAACAAAACCATAGCTTAGCAGCAGTTACACAGGTTATTGTAGGAATGGTTGTAACACACCTGTGAGCTGTCCTCAGTAATCATTCATCTACAAAGTAACCCCACCACTTAGTAGTTATGTCCAAACATCTGTCCATACCTAAAGTACAGCTTACTGTACTTTGAGCATATCACCATATACAGTTGGCAATGTTGAGGCTGCATTGCAACTGCATGATGTACTAAGACAACAGTCACCTTCAAACATCAGACACTGCACACACATGGAATCTAAACACACATCAATACATGTACACATTTGCAGTCTCCATCAGTAAGTGGACTAGCAGGTCATGAGGATACATTCCACACCTTCCCCACACCATGTGTGAAACCTAGCTGAGCATTACACCATAATGGATGTTGCATTCATGTATTGGTAGGACACACAACCACCTTCACTGAGTAGCTAAGTGTACATGTATGTCAATAGCACATATCAGCAAGACACACACACAGCAATATTCCATGTCATGATCCCACAAACTGTTAGTTGACAGTTCCACTGTGAAGCCAGGGCACTGTAATGGCCAACAGTGAGCACATCATATTTGCCACACACACCCCATGATTACTGGAAGAGTGCCAGCAATGTGCTCTGTTTGAGCTAGGTATTACATTTATTCAAGCATATGCGAGGTCTGTGGCTTGTAAACATCTCATCCCAGCATGTTCTGGCTATTCTGGTAATAAGGTTAATGTCCAGACAGCACACAGCATGCATGGCTTGCAGTTGTTGACATGGGGTATATGTAGGAGCTGTGGGTCACACATGGCTGTACATGTCATAGACATATCACCTGTAACTACTCAGGAACATACAGAGCATAGCTGTATTTCCCTGAGTTTGTCAATACAGGCCATGTGTGTAGGTCCTATGATCCTGTTATTTGGGTATGTTTGTAGGCATTGCATTTGGTGGACATGTCTAATGACATACATGCCACATGGGTTGTTTTATGATATGATAGGTTTCATGGGTGACCAGTAGAGTCGGAATATTACCTCTGTTAACATAGATATCAAACCTTTTGTACTGCTAGCATGGACCTATCTTCCATGTGCATGTGTGTAATGAATGTAGCCACCTGTATGTACAAAGGACAACAACAGCCATGGTATTTTCATTTATGTTGTATGAGTGTGGGATGTACATATCAAAGGCAGGTAGATCTAGGTCATATCCAACCATGAAGGTGTTGTTTACTGGTGTACAGCAACAGTCAACTGTGTTAATGCTGACAACATCTGAGGGACCCTGGTATGTGTACAACTGACCTAGCTACAAACAGTGGTATTATTGCATTGCATAACACATTATGCAACTGTCTCAGTACATGGGTGCTTTGCACAGTTGATGTAGGGCTAGGTACAGTCGACCAGTCGAAGGTTATTTGGTGTTGTACCATACTATTTCATACTGCATTTATGGATGTGTGTTGGTAGTCTGAGGACATAGTGGTGGATGTATATGAGGATACAACCTAGAATGCAGCTTTTGCCACTATCACCTGTACCTGACTCATCTGTGATGCATTATGTTGGAGTAGTGGTCTGTACTTGTGAGTAGCCTTTATGAATATGTGGACATCACCACCTGGAGTGGTCCATAACAGTGTTATGGCCAACATGTCTGGATCTGAGTTATATGGTGGTAGTGCTATTGTGCACTACAGAGCCTTCAGCCGGGTGTTCCTCACTGCACAGATGTCAGTATTCCCCATTGTATTTTCTACATTGAGCAAATGGATTACAACAGACACACATCTAGCACTGGTTAGCATAAGCATCCAATGCAATTGTCTTGTAGGTGTCAGGGTGTTACTTATGTGTTTAGGACATTTGCCTTGAAATGGCACTATATGGGTTAATGCGACCTAGGTATTATCCACACTCCCTTGAATCATGGATACATGTGATCTGTGACAAAGGCTTGTCTTCTTTCAGTCATGTCATCCCGGAATTACAGACACTGGACAACCTTATAATTACAACAGGACATTGACTCATTGTTTTGGTCAAGCAGTTGCCACTCGTACCATGACATCATTGCTAGTGGCAGTATTGTCCTTGGTATCAAATGCTACATCTAAGGTGACGGACAGCAGCAGACGTTGTGGCGTGACCAATGTCAGATATACTTAGTTGAGCGGTCCTGCTAATAATGAAAACTACTAACACGGCCGGGAGAGGTCATCTTGACACCTGCACCTCTGTACCATTAGACAATGGGGCTCACATATTATGCTTGCACATGCCACTGTTCCAAGTATAATGCCACTGTCCACAACCTGATATCAATGTATGCCTTTCAGGGCAACAATGTGTGTGACACATGCTGTACTTTGCATCCACCTGTGTGTCCCAGTTAACCAATTGTCTGTCACTTCCACACATGCATGATTGAGTATACTTCACATATATATGGCAGTACTTTATGTACATGTATGCATGTGTATCACACAGCACAGACACAGATATATCATTTACGGGCCACATACGGGTATCTGTTAGAAAACCTGTATGATATGCATATATACTGACAGTTAAGATGTACATAGCTGTAAACTTGTGTGTTTACAATAGGAGTCCAGTAAAACATGCTCTATACATCTATGTGTATGAGCATGCACACTGTGGCCTTCTGTGGTTCGAATCAGAGTGCATCCCAAACAGCCCTGTGCTACTAAGTGTATGAGTGTTCCCACTGCCACCTTGTGTAATTTGAGTCAATGCATCCAAACAAGCCTTTTGTTTCTAAGTGTATGAGCATGCCCAGTATAATCTTGTGTAGTTGTGCATCCCAAACGGCCTTGTGCTATTAAGTGTATGATCATACCCACTGTCACCTTGTATAATTGGAGTCAATGCATCCAAACAAGTCCTGTGACTCTATGTGTATGTGCATGACCACTGTAACCCTGTATAGTGATAGTAGTTGTCCATTCCACAGATTGGCATACTCCAGTTCATGGCTTGTTGTGCTACAACTATACCTCTCAGGCCTACCTATGTCTTACCTGCAGATGATGTGTCTTGTTTGTACATACAGTTGTAATGGACTCCTACTTTAAACACACAGGTTTACAACTATGTACATCTTAACTGTCAGTATCCCTGTTGATGTCCTCAATCTTAGAAGGGCATTCTGACCTCCTTGAAATGTAGAATCTTTGTGGTGCATCTCGTAACTGCATAGTGCTATAATAGTGATCTGTAGATAGGCAGGAGTTCTGATCCCACCACTGGCAACTGTGTGTGTCAGCAAGTGGTTGTGTGTGTGTGTATTTGTGCCTGCATTCTGTCATGAGAGCAGGTTTTACTCTTTCCAAAGAGAAACCACCTTTTGCACTGGCCTTTATCCTTGTCATCTGCTAAACCACCCTTTCCCCCCTCCCCACTACAAGTAATCAGTCCTGTGATGTCACCCAGCTCAGAATCAGATTAAGTGTAATTGTATGGGTTCTGTGACGCATACCCTAACTGCATACCACTCTACTAGTTACCTTTACATAGACAAGACTTGTAAGCACAATACTGGCAAGTGTGTATGTGTGTGTGTTTGTGTGTGTGACTACCCTGTAGCCAGGCATACACATGTGTTATGTCTTTTAACATGCTGCACATCATGATAGTCATCTGTGGTAAGTGGAGTCTACAAATGATTACATAGTTAGGAATAGAAAGGAATAGACAGTCAAGAATGACTACTGTTGGGTATGTTATTTTCCTTTGCCACTGTTGAGCAGTGACACAGAAGTGGTCCCAGAGGTATATTTCCATACCCATCATTCCCCCACCCAAACTCCACAATCCCCGAGGTATATTTCTTTAGCCATCATTCCCCGCCCCAAACTCCACATACACAACAACCATCCCTTCCCTGGTGAACTGATTAAGATTTAAATGTTATAATACAAGAGTTGCCTCTGTTTTCTGTACACGTCAATTCCTTTGGAACCCTTCTATGTCACAAAGGGTGTTTAGATATATTTATATATATATGGCTATAGCTGTGTCTGTGTATATGCATATATATATATATATATATATATATATATATATATATATATATACACACACACACACACATATATATATATATATATATATATGTATACACACACACACACACACACACACACACACATATATATCTATATATCTCTCTCTCTCTATATATATATATATATATATATATATATATATAAAAGTCCCAAACCACTTCCAGCACACAATAAGGAGGCTCCACGATGGTTAAAGCATTTATTGCCAGCACAGTCTGCCGCATGTGGGGCAATAAATGCTTTAACCATTGTGGAGCCTCCTTATTGTGTGCTGGAAGTGGTTTGGGACTTTTGTATTTGGTTTTCTGAGCACCAGGTCTGGTTTTACGAGCACCTTGTTTTTTTTGGGAGTTTATATACATATATATATATATATATATATATATATATATATATATATATATATATATACATATATATGTGTGTACACATCCCGTAAGTGCATATATGTATTTAGTATTTAGTTATAACAGTTGTAGATATGTAGACTTGTCTATGTTGTTTCACAGAGTACAATACATTCAAGGGTACTGTACATATGTTCACAAAGTGACTGTCCCATTTGTTTTCAGTACTGTGGAATACCTGTAGTAAAATGTGTATTATAAAAATGATGAAACATGTATACAACCCTGTTTCATAGTTTCATAGTTTAGTACTAGGCTATCTGCCCTGGGGCATTTGTAAGCCTAGCCATAGTGATGTGGCTTTCGCCACCCCATGAAATGGTACAAAAATGCACAAAAATGCACAGAATAGATTTAGAATACTGTGCCTCTGTCTAGTAGTGACACAATGAAGGCCCCCTTATATAATAGAATTAGTTTACTGTGCCCCTGTCTAGCAGTGACACAGATGTGACCCCTGGGGTAAACTTACGATCTCCCATCCACTCATCAAGATTTCTCTTGAAGAGAGTCAGTGAGGGCTCTGCCTAACATGAACTGGGATCTTGTTCCAAAGCATGGGAAGCCTCTGGGTTATGAATCTATCCCTCCAGCATGTCCTATTCATACTTGTGCCGAGGTTTAAGTCTTTAGCTCTCGTGGTCCTGATGGATTTGGATTTCTTGAGGTGGAGCATGTCCATCAGATCCTGATTGGACATGGCCTTGTATCAGGCAGAGATCACCTCTGAGCAGGCGGTATGCTACTGAATAGAGCTGGAGTTTCTTTAGTCTGGCAGAATAAGACATATGTTGGAGACCCTTGATCCTCTTGGTGAGGTACTTTTGTGGTCTCTCCAGCTGTTGCAAATGCCGGGTGAGGTACATACCAAATGGGGCATTGTACTCAATCATGGGTCTGATGAGGGAGGAGTATAGGGGTACAATGACATCCTTGGATCTGGATGTGAATCCCTTCATGATTAGGTGTGCAAGGTAGAATGTTTTTCTAACCACTTTGGCAACGTGGGTGTCAAATGAGAGGTCGCTGTCGACTTGGGTCCCTAGGTCTCTGATTATTTTTTCCGTACTCAGTGGGTTACTGTCTATGTGATAATTTGTGGGTACTTTGTTTTTCCCAAAGGGGATGACTATACATTTTTGGCATTTAGTTTAAGGCGTGACTCGGCACCAGTTGTCCGCTTCTGTGAGGCCTTTTGTAGGATGTATGTGTCCGCTGGTGTATCGACTATGGCTAGTTTGCAGTCATCTGCAAACTTTGTCAGCCACAACCCTCCCATGTTTGCTTTAATATCTGAGAAATAAATGCCGAACAAGAGGGGTCCCAGGACAGATCCCTGTGGGACACCACTTGTGACTGGCTTTGAGTCTGACATTGCTCCAGCGATTTTAACTTTATGGGTTCTGTCCTTTAGCCAGTTTGCAACCCATCTAGTGACATAAGGGTTTACATTTAAGCTGGTGAGCTTATCTATGATGCCTGAGTGGGGTATTGTGTCGAAGGCCTTAGCCAAGTCCAGGTAGGCTGTATGGACTGCTTTGCCCTCATCAATGGCTCTAGTGATTGTTTCGAAAAAGTCAACCAGGTTCAAAAGTCAGGATCTGCCCTTTACAAAGCCGAACTGGGTGGGGTCAAGTGTCTGTAGGTCCCCTATGTCTCTGTTTATAAGTTCCATAATGATTCTTTCCATAACTTTGCAGACCAGGCTGGTTAAGCTTATGGGGCGGTAGTTCCCAGGGTCTGTAGAGGTACCCCCTTTGTGGAGTGGGACCACTGTTGCTGTACGCCAGTGTTCAGGTACATATCCTGTAGTAAGGCTAAGGTTAAATAGCATTTTTATGTGCGGGTTTAGCTCCTCTTGGAGTTCACGTAGCACGTAACCCGGGATACTGTCAGGTCCCATTGATGCTGTGTTTTTAGCTTTGTTGAGGGCGGTTCTCACTTGGACATCTGAGATGACAGGGAGATTACATTCAGCTGGGATAAGTATTTCTTCTTTTCGGGGGGGGGGAGGAGAAATTTGCACTGAACCTGTCAGCCAGAATGTTGGCAATATCTGTGGGTGCAGTGTATTTTTTGTTGTTGTGAACTAACTCTGAGCATATCTGAGGGTTTCCACCCAGGTTTCTAACATAGCTGAAGAAGGCTTTGTGGTTATCTTTAGTGTCCTTAGCGATTTTTCTCTCAAAGTTGGCCTTGGATGTTTTTATGAGAGAACGTAGTTTTCTGCTAATGTTGATCAAAGATGTCTTCCCTTTATGGGATTTTGCTCTGTCGTGCAGTAGCTTACTTCTTTTGTTATACAATTTGTTAATGGCTGAGGTCCACCAGACAGGACGCTTGCCTTTGGTGGAGAGGGACTTGGATTTATTTGGGATTACATGATCCATGCATTATTGGAGATGTCCATAGAAAGCATTTGTGAAGGATTCGGCATTGTGGGATGTGGTATCCACTGGCCCAGTGGGCTTAAAGGATACCATCTCAGTCTTAAGAAGAGTGAAGTCTGCTTTTGAGAAGTTTTTCACTGTGGTCTTTTGTGCTGGGGGTGGAGGTGGGATATGTATATCCAGGGTGAGTAGTTTGTGGTCAGATCTCACTAGTGAGGGGTATACCTCCGGTGTGGAGCATTTTGTCCCCATGTTTGTGATGATCAGGTCTAGTATATTATCTCCCCTAGTGGGAGAGGTGACTAGTTGTTCCAGTGCATTTGAATTTATGAATTCCAGGAACCTTTGGGCTAGGGTGTTAGGGCTAGAATAATGTACCCAATCTATGTTTGGGTAGTTGAAGTCTCCCAGTATGATGGTATTTTGTGATACATTCATATCCTCCAATGTCTTCAGGAAGGCTGAGTGGGGTTCCTGAGATTGGGAGGGTGGTCTGTAACATGCTACCAGTTGTATAGCAGTTTTGCCTATGGTTAGTTGCACCTGTATGGTCTCTGATGCTTCATGTGTTGCTACTAACCTGGAGGTGTGGGTGTCCTTGATGAATATGGACAATCCCCCTCCCTTTGTGGTTCGGCCCGGGTTTTGGGGCCGAAAAGCATGATACGAGGTATAGCCTGGTAGTGCTGGGGTGCTCTCAGGATCCTTGAACCAGGTTTCAGTTACTGCACAGACGTCGATGTTCTCCACACTGAGGAGTGCATCAAGTGCCTGCATCTAGAGATTTAGACTTCTGGCGTTGAGTAGCATTACCCTTAGTTTCTTTTCATTTTTGTTTTCTAAGGAGGTGGGTTTGTCTTTTGAACCTTGCCTAAAAAAGACACTATGGGGGTGGCAAGAGCCTTGGCCAATATCCGGAAGCCCAGTGGTGACAGGTGCAAGCCGTCCCTTGCAATGCAGCGTGGCTTGTCCAACATGTCATCCCAGGCAGACAGACATTGGATCCCCTTAGAATGACACCAGTACTTGAGCCAATTATTAAAGCTCATCATCTTGTCTTTGTATTGTGGCATCATTCTTGGTGAGGTCAGGATGCTGCTCAGGGTCAGGGTCATACCAGCCTGGGCTACATAATCAGAGAGCTCCTCTATGTCTCTTTTCATGTAGTCCAGGGAGGTACGTCTCAGGTCATTCACACCAGCATGGACAATGACGGAGTCATATTTGTACTTGCTTTGGAGTGACCTGAGTGCGTGTGTTATGTGGCAGATCCTAGTTCCCGATAGGCAGCTCACAGTCACCCTCTCCTTGTTCAGCCTGGTAAGTGGGACATCAGTGTGTCTGACTATAGAGTCACCTATTACTAGTGTATCAGGCATGGTGTTTGGCCTTAAGGGCTGTGATTGGTTGACACACTGATTTATTGAAGTATGTGTTGCATGTGTTTTGTTTTGAGGTGGTGGATTTTTGGATGTCTGCTTTGGGAGCCTCTGTTGTTTTGGTAAGTTTTTTATTAGAGCCTCCGAGTATGTCTTTGTGTTTTTATGTGTTTGGTTTGCAGTTGTGGTAGGTCTATGTGGGACTGGGTTTGCTGTGTGTGTGGTTACCATCTCCTCCTGTCTGGTCATACCAGCCCTGAGTTGAGAGAGTTCAGCCTCCAGTTTGGCTATATAGTTGCATCTCTCACATGTATTTGTGTTTGTTGGGAGGAGGAGAGGGTTGTCTGTGTACATGAGACAATTGTAGCATTGTCTCAATATACCCAGATTAACCAGCTGAACTGGGGAGGACGCCAGTACTCTACCACTCGACATGCTAGAACAGTATAAACAGTATGGTGGCGTAGTAGTAAGTCCAGTGACCCTGATGTGCATGATCCAGGGTTCAAGACCTGCAAGTGTTGTTGACAATGTCATTTATGACTGAATAAGACACTTTTAAGTGGGTGTACATGTGTTTTCGCAACAGTTAGCAGTGGGTACACACAGTTAAAAGACATGTACAGCTCACAGTACACTTGAAATGCCCTTCTTTGGCAATCCTGCTGATGTCAACCACCTAGAAATACACCTCTGGGAGTGCTGTAATTTAGTAATCTCTGTAGCGCATCCTGTAACTGTGTAATGCTGTACTGTGATGAGCTAGTTTGGTAGGTGTTCTAATCCCAGACTTGCCAACTGTGTGTGTCTGTGTCTGCCTGAGAAAAGAACAATGTTTTTTAGAGTATGCACACTCATTACAATTCAGATACTCAACTTTGGCAAGGATGCTGATGTCACCCACCTAGAAATACACCTCTGGGACTACTGTAACTCAGTAATCTCTGTAGCGCACCCTGTAACTGTCTAGTGTGATAAGCTATTTTGGTAGGTGTTCTAATCCCCGACTTGCCAACTGTGTGTGTGTGTCTCTGTCTGCCTGAGAAAGAAACAATGCTTTTTAGAGTACACACAGTCCTTACAATTCATATACTCAACTTTGGCAAGGATGCTGATGTCACCCACCTAGAAATACACCTCTGGGACTGCTATAACCCAGTAATCTCTGTCACATGTCCTGTAACTGTGTAATGCTGTAGTGTGATAAGCTAGTTTAGTAGGTGTTCTAATCCCAGACTTGCCAACTGTGTGTGTCTCTGCCTGCCTGAGAAGGGAACAATGCTTTTTAGAGTATGCACACTCCTCACAATTCATATACTCCATTTTGGTAAGGAGGCTGATGTCACCCACCTAGAAATACACCTCTGGAAGTGCTGTGTTTAGTAATCTCTGTAGCATGTCCTGTAACTGCTTAATGCTGTAGTGTGTTAAACTAGTTTGTTAGGTGTGCTAATCTTAGACTTGCCAACTGTGTGTCTATCTGACTAAGAAGGGAACAATGCTTTTTAGAATATGCACACTCCTTACAATTCATATACACAACTTTGGCAAGGATGCTGATGTCACCCACCTAGTAATACACCTCTGGGACTGCTGTAACCCAGTAATCTCTGTAGTGCATCAGGTAACTGTGTACTGCTGGAGTGTGATTTAGAACTGTGGTAGGGTTCCATCCACAACCATGGCAGTTATGTGTGTGTTTCAATGTCTGTGTAGGTAGCAATGCATTATAGCCTACTCACTTGCAGGACATTTACAATGTCCTACTTTGGTAATCCTGCTGTTGTCATTTCTTGTCAAATACACCTCTGAGAAACGAGTTCCCTAGTAATCTTTGTGGTGTGTCCTATAACATCTCCATGCAGTAGTGTGCTATAGATCTTGGTCATGGGTTCTATACCCACACATGACTGTTGTGTGTGTCTCACTGTCTGTTTTGTGAGAAGTGCATTTTGGGCTACTCACTTGCAAGAAATTTGAAATGCCCTACTTTGGTAAACCTGCTGATGTCATTCCTTGTGAAATACACCTTTGGGGATTGGGTAGTCCAATAATCTCCATAGCGCATGCTATGACTGCGTAATGCTGTAGCGTAATAAACTAGTTAGGTAGGAGTTCTATTCCAAGACATGGCAGGTGTGTGTGTTTGTCAGTCAAAGCCTGTGTGGAGGTGACTATGAGTGTCTAACCACTGGACATGTTGAGGAACTGGTTTTGTAGTTTTCCTATATGGCGGCCATATTATATGTCACAATGTCCACCTCATGAGGATTACAGATTTCAATCAGCCAAGAGACTGGGTTGGCAAGCCATACCCCTACATTTGGCAAAAGGCCTGGTAAACAAAGTAACCAACCCTACTATTACCCAAAATACGGGCTTAACCCATGTGTCATACACAAACACACTTGCCTAGAAAATCCCGCTATGTTGCTAGTACCCTGCATGTTGTTGACAGCAGGCATGGTATGATTGCAGTGGGCTGCAGAGGGCATGGCATCCTGTCCGCCAGTGCAATAGGCACATAATTGCGGACAATGCACCTTCACTATGTTCCCCACTGGACGCCTGCAACATATGTGGTGCCATCAAATGTGATCCACAAAGGACATACAATGCCTTACACACATGCCCTGTATGGACAGATGCCACTGACACCAGGTAATACCTGTATCATGCTATCAATGCAGGTGCAGGGTCAACCTGTTGTCTATTAGCATAGTAATGTAACTACACCTGTTTGTAAAAAATTAAGCATATTTTCACCTGATTTATGTCCTATTTTAATAGCCTTTTCTAACATTGTAGAACATGAATTACGTCTATACTATAGGAAAAATGTGGTCAAGAAGATGTATAATATAACGTATTCTGAATACTTGGCTTTAAAAGGTCTACAAGCTTGTGATAAAATAGTTATAAAACAAGCGGACAAAGGAGGTGGGGTGGTTGTAATGGAAAAAGATTTGTATTTTGCAAAATTTAAACAACTACTTGGAGAAGAGAATGTTTTTAGGAAAATAACATTTTCTGAAGTGCAAAAGCAGGTGGTGGCAGTTAATATGATTATATATGAATTACAACTTAGCGACAATTTAAGTATTGATTTGTTCAATTATTTAACTGTACCATGTCCTAGAATCCCCCAGATCTATGGTATTCCTAAAATACACAAAGACCTTGACAATCCACCACTGAGACCTATAGTATCAGGGGGTGGATGGATTACGGAGCCCATTTCCAAATATTTGCAAAATGTGTTGGGAAAATATATGGAAAAATGCTTTACAGTATTAAAGGATTTTTTAGATAGTTTATATAATTGGTGCCAAATTTATGGGTTTAAAGAATGCATTATGGTAACTCTTGACATTACATCACTCTTCACTGTTATACCTAATATTTATGGTGTGGATGTTATACGTGATTTTTTGAATAGTGAAATAAGGATGTGTGGAAGGGATATTGAAAATATTTGTACGCTTCTTGAAGCAGTACTAACACATAATGTTTTTATCTTTGATGGGGAACCATACCTACAATAAACTGAGGTGGCGATGGGTACTCCTGTCGCTAATACATATGCAAACCTGGTTTTGTATCAATGGGAGAAGAATGTGATATTAAATAAAGAGAATCGGATGAATGAGAATGTGTTGTTTTATAAGAGGTTTGTAGATGATTGTTTTTTGTTGTGGGGTGGTTCCCAACTGGAGTTGGAGGAGTATTTACGATATCTAAATATGTCCACGCATTTTTTAAAATTTAAAATGTAGGCATCAAGTCAAAGCATAAATTATTTAGATGTTCACCTGTTCAGGGATGGGAGCAGGTTAGAGTCAACGGTGCATAGGAAAGATGTAGATGCTTCAAGATATATAAGCAGAAGTAGTATGCATGCTCCTCACACTTTCAAAGGAATAGTGAAGGCACAATTAATAAGAATAAGTAAGTTGAATACAATTGAAAATAATTTTAAAGAACAAGCTATTAATATGCTGCAGGAGTTCCAAAATGTGGGTTACTCAAAACAACTAATAGGCAGGATTTATGAGGAAGTGTTAAAGGGAAGAAGTGATAAATATAAACTGATTTTAGGAGGGGGACTTGTTAAGAATAGTAAAGATGTACTTAAGGATGGTAATATAGTTAGGTATCTTACCACCTATAATCTAAATACAAGTAATGTGTGTAAGATAATAGAGAGAAATTGGCCCATCTTACTAGCTATGCCAGAAATAAGGAGCATAGTGGGAGATAGGCCAAGCTATGCCTACAGAAACTCGGAAACATTAAAACAAAAACTCTGTTATAAAGATTTTAAATTAAAAACTGAGAAATCAGAGAATACAGCAGGAACAAGAAAATGCTATAATTGCTCCTGCTGTAATGATTTACATGAAGGTGTAAATTATTTTAAACATCCTATAACAGGAGAAATATTTACGTTAAAAGTGTTGACAAGTTGTAATGTAGTACAAGTTGTCTATTTGACAACTTGCACGTTATGTTTATCATTTTATGTAGGCAAAACAACTAGGAAGCTTAAGGAAAGGATTATAGAGCATAAATCGGATATGAGAAGAAAGGTAATAACAAATGTGTTGAGCTAGCATGTTTTAGATAAGGGTGAGCAACATAGTTTTAGGTTTAGGGTTTTAGATATAGTACAAATGGATTTAAGGAAAGGTGACATGAATAACTTGTTGGAGCTTAAAGAGTTTGAATTGATTATTAGACTACAAGCAGACCACGCTCCTGGTTTAAATAATGCTGTTAGCTTGAAACCAGTTTTGATGAAAAGACGGAGAGAAAGATTATGAATTATATATTATTATGATGTATATATACATATATTGTTTATATATGTATATGTGTTTATGAATGTATTAGTTTAAATAATATGTTTTTAGTAAATGTTTATAGGTGGATGTTTTATTATGCATTTTAATAGTATTTATGTATATTTTAAAAGTTATTTATGTTTCTTTAAGTCTTGATTGTTAAATGGTTTGATAGGTTGGCTGAAGCATGTGATTTAATTTTATCTCCTATTTAAATGCTGAATGCGATTAGTTGATTTGTACTGATGAAGGGTGTAGACCCGAAAGCTTTAATAAAATATTTGGTGTGTTTTTAGCATTATTAGCAGGTCCTGCCACACCAGGCCAGGATTGGCACATCTGATGATAGTCTGTGTACATAACATGTGCCAGGCAAACCAGGTACACTTAAACATGTCACTGTACATTAATGTGGGGCGTGCACATCCCAGGCAATGTCCATGTCAAGGACTATCAAACACAGAAATGGCATGCATTGCAAAGCAATGGCCACAGACAATAGTAACCAGGATGACAGGAAGGTTAATACAATACCCATCTGTGTGGGACATTGCAGACACTACACCCCTGAACCACACTGCAGACCATTGTCAGGTAGCCTGATGCCAAGGATTACTCCTCAACCAGCCTTGTACAGCCATCTTGCACAGCTAACCACTACACACCCATGAAGCAATGCACACATGCATGTCAGTACTGGCACCTTGTGTCTGCATGTGGGGTATGATGAACCACAGTCACACCTAGTATAACTCCCATTGGCATACTGACTGATGTCAGACACGTTCACATGCCCTAGCCCATGGAACCTCAGGATAACCCCTGTGGTGCATGTAGTACCTGTGCATTACTGTAGTGTGGAAAACTAAGTAGTTAGGAAGTGTATTTGTGAGCCTGCCAAAGTGTGTCAATGTGTCTGAGTCCCTTAGAGAGTGTGGTTGTATTAACAATGACATCTGTTCATGTGGACAGCCATGTGTGCTACACCTAATGTATGTCTACTATATCTCTGTTGCAGATGTCACTCACCAGCACACATATATATATTCTTACAGCCCACTAACACGTCAGCTATGTGGCACATGGAGTAACTGCATGCACTTGTAATAGTAATGGCTAGTCAGTCAGGGGTTTGAACCCCTGTACTGGTAGGTGTGTGACAGAAGATACTTAGATTTTAGTCTCCCAGCCCTTCTCTGATGTACTTTGCCTCTGTCTGTCCCTCCCACACACTCTCTGGTGAGTGTGGAGATTTACACCTGCTCAGCAGCAGCTTGTGTTTTGTAAGTGATGGTCATGATCAGGTGATGGCCTCTGCACCTATTGCAGTCCTCCTCTAGCTGATTGCATGTGGAACAGCTGTGGTGACATTCCCATAGCCAATTGCATGGAAACACAGTACAATATCTAGAAACATCATGTTGGTGTTTGCCCATGACAGTCGCTGTGAGTGGAACCTGGGTCTGGTATTTGGTAAACAGCATCACAGATGACATCTGGATATTCCTCAAACAACATACACAGTGGAAAATAGCCTAAAGACAGGACGGTGATGTGCCAGACATGACTACAGCATGTAGGGTGTGTGTGGTAATGGCTAGTCTGCATGTTTTAATAACTGACAAGAAAAACCCCATCTGTAGGGTCATCTGTGGACTGGTCAGTGTGTGGAACCATTTGTTTCTTGTGTTACTCACAGAACACACATCTGTGAACTGCAGAAGCATAGTGTGAGGATTGCATTCAGTACACGGTGACAGTGATGAGAGTGACTGCCATCGCATCTCTGAGTGGACATACGTCGCATGGAACAGTGGTATGACAGTCACTGTCTGAGGTTATCACAGTGACATGCCAATAATGGGCCACTGTTCATAGCTCCAGTCACAAGTCATCTACGCTTTGGACAGATGGCATGCAGTATATATGCATGTGTTGTGCTCCCTCTACAAATGCATGACATCTGTTGTCTTGGGTTGATGGTAATATCTATGCATGCTGTTATAAGTAATTTTGAATGCTGTTGACTATTACTAAGCCTTATCTGTGTTAAAACTGCAACACCATAGGCTGTATGGGATTGGAGGTCCCGGCGGAACTACCTGTCCCAATTCAGCAGGCCATGGCACCAGGCACCAGCACATCTGGGGCCCAGCCTTGGACCTCCACCTCTGTTGGCTCTGCACCACCTTCTGGTGGAACCACCACTGAGGATGGGGCTGGCCTTGAAACCCCTTATTGAGCCCCCTATGCACCACAGCCTGGACTGTACAATGGCTGACAGGTTCCTGTCTGGACCTGCTCCCAGGGGAGGCAAGCATACACATTTAGAGGGTGAGCCTGCCCCTCCTAGACAGCTCCCAGCACAGCCACCTTTGTGGTTGTGAAGGTGCAGTGGTGGCTGCCCATGGGTGGGGGCCTCCGTCCCACTGTTTCCATTTGGGGGCTCATGGACTTGTGACTGCAAAACACCCCTCCCCGTCCAAGGTATATCACCACACATGTGTCATATACCATCCCTGTATGCTGTCTTGTCTGTCTTGTCTGTCATCCTACCCAACCTATCATCCATGAGCATACCTACTCTACTTCTCCAACATCCCACTCTCATCTTACAAAAACAGAAACAAAAGGCCAAGCTGTTCCCAGAACAACTTTGCCCCATACATAGCTGCCTGTTTCACACACGTGTCCAATGGACACATGTAACCTTTCTAATTTGCATCACAACATACTACTGTTGTCCTCACCCCTCTCTCAGGCACACAATCCTGGTATACACATGACTCCTAAAGATTCCAGGTACACATGATGCAGATGACCCCATTGTACACACAACACTACCGGTCCCTCTATGGTTACCCCATTTAACTTTTTAATAATGATGATGTTGCACACAGCACCTTGAAAGAGTACTGTTCTCACATAATGATTGGACAGGAACTGTTTTGTTAATGTAAATAAAATGCTCAAAGTAAAGTACTGGGCAATGTGCAAATGTTTGCATGTATTAATGACACATGTCTGTCTGAGGGAGTCTTGATATTACATAGGACAACACCACTACATAATACAGGAGTTGCTGGTGTTTCCCTTTTCATTCTTTTTTAATGCTTTGTTGTCACATGGTATGTTCTTGATATACCTATATATATCTATATCTATGTATGTATATATATCTGGACATAAGTACACACACATACATCTACATAATGAAATACATTTCCTATACTGTTGAATGACTGTGCTGGATGATATGTTTGTGATAACATCCGATGTCTGTATATCTGCCATTGCCTAGTAGTAGATCACATTGGCTGTGGTGTGCAAGGTCCTGGTTTCGAGCCTTGCACAGGCCATTTATTTTGTTGCTGGGCAGAAGAAGGGCCATTGGATATGGAGTGATTAAGGCACTTTTAAGCAGTTGTGAGCGGGTGTGTGTGGCTTTGCGCGACGGTAAGCAGTGGTTACTTTTCGTTACAGTTCCTTACACTCAGTTACCTTCTTGATTGCTTAACCTGTGTAGGCAGTGCTTACTCCTGTGTAAACAGGCTGAAACCCACTCACTGCTGCTTAAATGTGCTTACTCCCACTTACCCCCATGCTAATTTCTTTAAAAGAAATGAAAAAAGGGGTGATAGGAAAGTTGGTGAAAAAGGGGCACAAAGAGGGAAAAACAGTAGGCAAGGTAGCTAGGGATGTGCAGAAAGGGTGTAGGGAAGGTCCATAGCTGTCCATTTCTTCTACAGCAATGGCTGTGCATATGCAATAAATTTTGTGGTACATTTGGATACTCGCAACCCTGAGAGAGGGGTGAGGACAACAATAGTATGTTGTGATGCCATTTAGAAACGTTTACATGTGTCCAGTAGACACGTGTGTGAAATGGACAGCTATGTATGGGGGCGTGATTTTTTTGTGGGAACAGATTGCCTTTTTTCTTTTATGTTTAGGTGAGTTTGGGATGTTGGGGAAGGAGAGTAGGTATGATCAGGGAGGATAGGTTGGGTAGGATGGCAGACAAGACAAACAAGACACATACAGGGGTGGTATATGACACATGTGGGGGGGCACCTTGGATGGGGAGGGGTGTTTGGAAGTCGCAAGCCCATGAGCCCACAAATGGACACAGTGGGACTGAAGTCCCCACCCATGGGCAGTCACCACTGCACCTTCACAGCCCAGAAGGTGTCTGTGCTGGGGGCTGTCTAGGAGGGGCAGGTTCACCCTCTAGTTGCGCCACTCGGCCCTCAAGCTGTCATAGATGGTCTTGAAGCTCCCTGTCGAGCTCCCCACACACCACAGCCTGGACCGTACCAAGGAGGGACAGGTTCCTGCCCGCTCCTTCTCCTGGGGAGGCGAGCCCCATCCTCAGCGGCGGTTCCACATGAAGGTTGTGCAGGGCCAACAGACGAGGAGGTCCCAGGCTGGGCCCCAGATGTGCTGGTGCCCGGTGCCATGACCAGCTGAGGTGGGACAGGTGGGTCCGCTGGGACTGGCCTTCCCATACGAGCTATGTTTTAGCATGTTTAAGGCAGATATGGTTTAGTAATAGTCAACAGCATTCACGATTAGTTATAACAGCATGCATAGGTATTCCCATTACCCAGGGCACCAGATATAAAATAATTGCAGAGCAGGCAGAACACATGCATATATGGGTAAACAGTGGCCATTACAACAACATGCAGGTTTCATTGATGGCAACAGGACACCAATATGGGAGTATTTTAACATGGCACATGCATAGAAACAGATGTGAATATTTATAAACCAATAGGACATATGTCCCAACAAAGGTTAGGAGTGTAGACATACCAAATTAGTTGTGTAAATTGGTTATTGTTGCACATATGGTAGGGGTGAGAGAAAGAGAGAGTTCAATTAACAACTAATAAATCCTTGTAGTTTCCACAACATTCATAGTCACTGCAGTGGTCTGTCCATTACATGTATTATTATACTTCCCAATGACGTTATATTGTACAATGGTATGTTTGTAAATTAGTATGTACGGGACCTGTGTCTTACATACTGGCTTGACAAGATGCAGGTGTTAATGCAACATGTTTTGAGACTGCTGTCATACACTTTGGGTGAGATGCTGGGATGGCAGGTATGTTTGCATGTACATTCACTGACTATGTACAGGTCTGACTATCGGTTATATGTCATTTACAGCTGCCTACATTTCTTGGATCATCATACTAATTTGTCAGGGGAACAGGGCAAAAGGCAGGCAATGTGGGCCATTTATCAGGACATACTGGGCAGATTGGAACAGTTGAGGGGTATGAATATGAATACCACTTTCTATTTGAGCATTCTAGCAAACTCTGTACAGTTGTTAAGTGTATATATGCATAGAGCTTTCTCTCTGAACATTCTAACAAACTGTGTGCAGTTGTGTGGAATGATTATGCATACAACTTACTGGCGCTCCTGAGATCAAAAGCCCTGCTGTGTGTGACAAAAGCATTACAGTTAAGATCACTGTACACTATGCTATCAGGCAATTGTTGTCAGGCTTTGCAATGTATTTAGTCTAATATGACTGACCTGTTTGCACTTCCAACATTGTTATACAGCACTTCATACACATTTTATATGCATACCACAGTGTGGGTAACATTGCTTACTACAACAGTGCTATTTAATAACTGCAACAGTACAACAACATATGACTACAGAGTAAGCAGAAGCAATGCAGGGGTTACACCTTTATTCGCAGCATATTACACAATTCTGTATACTGATACAACACTTTCTGAGGCTCTTACATTTATTTGTTATGTCAGTACATGCAGGCTATTTACAAACCTGTCTCACAGCGCATCCTTTGCAGCTGAGCATCATAGGCTTGCTGGTTCACAGCATGCTCATCTGCAGCTGTCAGAGAAGTACAGTGATATTTAGCCTTACCTAGCCATAGTATACAGAAGCTAGGCAATTATTAACTATGTAGTGGAAGGAGTACTTATTCAGTTCTGGGGCATTCTGCATCTGCCTTGCTTCCTGGATCCACTGTTCCAGAACATCCCCCTCTGCCACTTCAGGTCTGCATGGTGGTGCCTGACCTGCTCACCAGTCCGGGGAATACCTGTGGCACTAGTGAGGTCACGGGCGAGACTGTCCCAAGCCTCCATTTTGTACTGCAAGCCCTGGTACTGGCACTGCAGTAGTCTCCTGTCATGGTGCTTTACCAGGAGCCGTACCATGAATTTGGACTCCTCGATGCCCCAGCGCTGCACTCTGAAGTGAGTACCTTCTCCCACTCCAGCCATTCTGCCTGCAAGGGGATGCTACAACCAGTTATGAGCCATATTCCCACCTCTTCAGTTTAAGTAGGGCCGGATTCCCGCACTTTTCTGTAATTGGCTGGTTTCAAAAAGGATATGCTATGTCTTATTCATTACAGATTATATATGTGTCTGGTATCTGTGATTCATGTGTACATATACTGTATGGGGTCCTGGGGACATCATAACGTTATTACAGTGACATCTCAACTTTGTGGTTACTGCAGTACTCCATTTCACATATTTATGTTCTGTGGCAGGTTATAGAACATTACACTGTACATAGATTCAGTTCATGTTTGATTTGATTTCCCTGTGGTGAGGATTAGTTTGCTGATACCTCCATTATATGTATTGCTATCATGGCATAGTGGTTAACTACTGTGACTGTGATGTACAGGGTCCTGAGTTCTAGCCTTGCAGAGGCTGTTTATTTTGTTGTTGGCCAGAACACGAGCTGATGGGTACAGAGTGATTAAGGCACTTTAAAGCAGTTGTGAGTGGCTGTGCGCGGGTTTGCGTGGAGCTAAGCAATGCTAACCTCCAGTTACAGTTTCTTACACTCAGTTAGCCTCTACATTGCTTCACCAGTGTGGTACTCGTATACCAGCAGGCAAACAGGCTTACACCAGCTTGCTCCTGCACTTGCAAATGCACTGCATTTGGTGTTTGCATCAGATACTCACACCCCTGGGTGGGGGTGAGGACTATACCTTGTGATGCCTATTACATCAGCTTACATACCTACAGTGGGGTGTTGTGACCGTGTGTTCATAAGTGTTGTGTAGTGGGTTATACAACGACAGATATGGTTATACCGTACTTAGCCATATAAACTGGACTGTGCTGCGGTGGGACCCATATAGGGAATGGCTGCCCATTAGGCGTAAGCATGCCGGTCGACTGTACAGATTCCATGGCCTGTCCAGAGTTTGCTTCATACTACTGGTGTGTTCCTCTTACAGTCTGCACCTGTCTGGCAAATACCTGGGAACTGACACCATTAAATACAGACAAGTAATTGGGTTTAGGACCCCACATCCTTCAGCCAAGTCATGCTAATGCATAACCTATTATTCTATCAGCTTTCTAAGGTTGTAAGTGGAACATGTGCTTTCTGTCCCTATTTATTCCCCCAACGGTTTATGTTCTGTCCAGTGGTTTTGCTCTTAGGGGTTGAGAGGTATGGGCATAAGCTCTGCCCATTTCGGAATATTACTTACATCCCCAGGGCAGTCCTAATACAACTGTGTCAGTCAACACTTACACACCTAGGCCCATAATTGCATACCCATAGTTCCCTCACCTGCCCCTCCTCTACAGCACTCATCCTTACTGTGGGTGCAGGTGGGGTCTAACCACACCACTACACACTGCCCACTCTCCACGTGTCAGGACCCATGTCATACATTGTGTCGACCCATGGGTCGTCAGGCTTGCACAACCTACTGGTCCATGTACGTATACAGCCTGGTTGGATGAATCATTACAGGGACTGATTCCGATGATCAGTAATTTTTGGGGTGTCCCACAAGAGACATTGATGTCTTTGTTTCAAGATTAGACCTGGCAGGTCTCTCCCACTGGTAGTATACTGGCTGTGGTCGGGGAAAAAGTGGTGTTTTTACTTGTATCATGTGTTTGTATGTTTCACCTGTCTAGGTGGGGGTGGTTGATGCTACATGTTACACGTTTGTTGATTGGACCCCTCACCCCCATTTGCATGGCCTGTGAACATATGTAATTCATAACTGCTGTATCATATCCTAGCTATTTACATGTGTATATTTACACACACACACACACACACACACACACACACACACACACACACACACACACACACACACACACACACACACACACACACACACATATATATATATATATATATATATATATATATATATATATATATATATATATATATATATATATATATATATATCTCTACATTACTATATACAGATATATCTGTATATGTATGCATACATGTATATATTTATATATTGCTGTCTATGTATATCTAACAACATATGGGTGTATGGGTGTCTGCATATGTATATATCTATCTGTGGGTATGTATATGTATTCCGTCTCTGTATGTATACATTTGTACTACGGAGAGGGAGAGGTATATCTCCATGTAGCTGTGGGTAGATACACACACACATTCCTCTACATATATACAACTACATCTGGTTATTCCGTTCTTTGCCATGTAGCTTAGACTTTGCTGCAGTGGGACTTGTAGCAGGTGTGGCTGCACATTGGGTGACGCCTCTGCCCAATGAACACTTTTGCTCACATCCCTGGGGCTGTCCATATAGAACCCAACATGATGCTATGCAGGTAGGTAGATGCGCGGCCAAACCAATCAAGTGAACAACACTGGCCTAGTGTTGTTCGCTGTCCATATAGACCCACATCAGCCAACACCTGCACACCCAGACCCATAACTAGCTATCCATAGTTCCCCCACTCGCACCTCCTCTACAGCACCCATCCTTCCTCTGGGTGTAGGTTGGGTCTGGACAAACCACTACACGCTGCCCATTCTTCACTTCATGGGACCCATGTCATACATTGTCTCAACCCATGGGTCATCAGGCTTTCCCACCTTTGTATTCTGGGTATGTACCCACTCCAGCCAGAATGGTCATCGTATCACCTTCCTGTCTGTGTTCCTAGATTAGATTTTACAGGTGCTCTCTGTACCCTACCCCTGATTCTATCCTGCCTGTGGTCTGGGGAGCAGTGGACTATTTACATTGTTTGTGGGTTTGTGTGTATGTTTCCTCTGTCCAGCTGTGAGGGGGGGGTCATGCTACGTGTTATATGTTTCTTGCTTGGGCCCCCACTTCCATTGGCATAGCCTGTGAACATATGTCATTCTTGTGTGCTGTTTTCTATCATAGCTGTATATCTGTGTATATCTACGCACACACACACATATATATATATATATATATATATATATATATATATATATATATATATTTATATATATGTCTGTAACTTCTGGTTACAGTTTTTTACACTCTGTTAGCTTCTGCTTTGCTTAATCTATGTAGGCAATGCATACCCCCATGCAAACACACTTAAACACGCTTACTGGCGCTTATATATGCTTACTACTGCTTATTTATGCTTAAACCATTACACTATTGCTGTGCTGCTTCATTTGCATATATACCCATATACCCATGGATCCTAGTTCCCCAAACACCCACTCTAACACTTCACTGACACAGCAGTCATCCATTCTCCAGTTGGATACATGGTGTATTCACACCACTACACATTGGCCACTCCCTACTCCTGTAGACCCATCCCATGGGTTGACTCACTCCACGTACCTCAGACATCCCAAACTTTTAGTCCACAAACAATGGTGAAATGAGTGTTCAATAGGACACTATTCAAAATTTTTGGGTTGTCCCACCTGGGACAGATTAGACTCTATACTT